>NC_142613.1:13701287-13852803 GCF_059453375.1 Lepisosteus platostomus
ATCGAACACACTCATTTGACACTGGCTTTCTGGTCTCGACCCCACCATGCCAATAGCTCTGAGCTCAGCTCATAGGGCTCAAATTGCAGTGACTTGCGTTTAGAGAGACTGTGGACTTTTCTTGTGAGGGTGGAAATAATAATCTTCACTCAGCAGCCACACGGTTCTGGTCACACCCTCCCAAATACAGACAAACAGGCACAATCCAAGCCTGAAGACAGACACACCATCTCTCTTTTAAGAGAATACAGAGAAAACTGATTTTATTCCCGATTTTGAATTGTTGCAATACAAAAAGGGAAACAGTGCTGTCAGCAGCAAATTCCACAGTGTGTAAAACTGAAGCCACAATTGCGCCCCCTGCAGGAGGAGGTAGAGAGTTGTGCAGAAACTTGGCTCTGTAGTGGTTCACAGCTGCTCATGGTTTTCTCCTGACAAACGAAGAACACAGAGGTACCAATAAGATCCATTTCAAGTTTTACCATACTCCTTCTCTCCTTTCTACTTTAATTCCAGTCTGCAAAACATAGACAGACATAAATATACAATGAGAAAATGAAAACTGTCTAGATTTAATTTTCTCTGTTTACTAGAGACGGCGGGTGGTAAAACCCGGACTGGATCAAACTGCTATGCACGGGGAGTCCCAAGTTTCATCCGCTTGTCTTCACGGTCTGACACAGCCAGGCTGTCCCGCTCCACCTGTCCTCGGGAGGACAGGGGTCAGTCCGTCGGGCGGTCCGCGCCCTCTGTCTGTGCCGAAGGCCCGCGCCGCCGGCCAGTCCGTGTCCCCACTCCGTGCCTGCTGGCCTCGCTGTCGGCTGCAGGCCCAGATGGCCCCCGGGCCGGCTCCCAGCCCCCCCGTCCTCACTGCTTGATGGAGGCCAGGCTGTCCTTCAGCCGGCGCGTCACGCTGGGCAGCAGGCTCAGGTGCTCGTCCACACAGCCGCCCACGCAGCGCTCCAGCTGCCCGCGCACCGCCGCCTCCTTTGCGCCCGACTCGAACGCGTCCTTGGCCTTGTCGTTGCAGTGCATGGTGCAGCGGGCCAGCCGGTCCTGAGGCGGGACAGAGAGAGACAGAGCAGCTTTCAGCAGGACAGCTCAGAGCAGGAAGGGGTTTGCAACACCTGAAATTACTCAGAAAAATGTGACCTCTCCTCGCTACTTCCTGTACCCACAATGACTGTACTCCTACACCACTACACACACGACAACTGAATGTAAACCGGAATTGTACTTAAAACTGTACTAGTTGTACTATTAATCACCGTATTATTTTTGCACTGTTCACCGTTTTACTTTTGCACTGTTTTTGTCCTGTTTGTATACTTTTCTGTCTGTATTTGCACAGTTTTTGACAATTTTGCAATGGCACCATACTGTTGTTTACACTGTTATTGTATTTCTGTCTCTTGTCTTGTCTGCTGTTCTATTTATATACTGCACCTGAGAGACTCATGAGAAACACTTTTCACCATACTATGCACCCGTGTAAGTAGAATGACAAATAAAGTTGAATTATTATTCTGTTTAACATTAGCAAATACTACATAATGCAATGAAAGCCTTTGTTTTTGCAAAGCTTATTACAGTCTGTTGCACTGTGACAAAGCTGGACTCCTCAGTGCTCTTTTCTGCATTGCTCTACCTTCTGCAGACTTCATGACATTATTATATGATTAGAGATCAATGCAAGTTTCAGTCATGTGCGGTGCTCCATTAAGGAGTTCTGTCTCTCAGTTCCCTACATATTAAAAACTCCAGGCTGTGCGGTCGAGCCCGGGCTGTAGGGGGCAGCACTGAGCAACCTCCGCACCCACGTTTTTTCCTAGGAAAGTCTCACCTGGAACCTCTCCAGCTCGGTGGTGACCAGGCTTTGCGCCTGGGCCAGGGGGGCGTGGCAGCGCTCGATGCACTGGTGCACCTGGGTCATGGAGTCGCTGGCGCGCTCGCAGCACCGCGCGCTGCACTGGAACATGAGACCCTGGGGAGGACAAGCAGCCAGAACGCGGGGCGTCAAACACCACATGAAGCCCACGAGAGAAACGGACAACGGAGGCTCTTTCTCCGAGCCCCCGTTTACCGTGACAGCACCCCACACTTCACACCGCATCCGAATGAAGTCGGATGAGAACACTCCTAAGCCTTCCACAGTAATAAACACAGTTTTACAGGTAGTCTCAGTCAGGAAACGCAGACACTCCCGTGGTACTGCAGGTTGAACAATTCCAGCTGTTACCAGCAGAAGAATCCTGTATGCAAGTCAGTCAAAGCTTAGGTCCTGTGATTGTTGTTTTATTCAGTTACGCAGTCAAAAGTATTTTTGAGTTAAACGGAATTCTCCATTTCAGTGCGCAGACAGGTTTGCGTTAATATAACTTTCTGTGCGTTCGGATGGGTTACAGGATAACGTGACTAGGAAAAAAAAGGAGAGATCAGGCAGCAGGTGTAAATGTGACTGTTCAGAAATAAACCGTCTCCCTCCAGTTCCCATCACAGAGTTTTTAATCGCCCTCGCACGAACCCTTCACTAACATCATCTGGCCCTGCGAATTTCACGTCTGCAACCTTCTGTGAAAGCGCTTGAAGCAGAAGCAGACCAGAATTAACATGCCTGTATAAAAACACCATCTTGTCAATCAGGGCACGAAGCTGCGAAACCCCCAAATGTATCAAAATGTTATGCAACGAGGGTCGCGTATTCTTTACGGGGAAATGCAGACACCAGTACTGTGTACTGAACGCCCGCGTCCCGTCAACCAGACACTCACTTGCATTTTACGGATGTGGTCGCGCTCCAGTCCCTGAACCATCTCGTCCACGGCAGACTGCATGCGAGCCTGTTGCGCTTCGGCCATCCTGACTCTCAGGCCGATCTGGACCGAACCGGGCTTGTTACACAAAGGTACACAAGTGATACTTAATAACAGTGCAACCGATGCTGGCCAATGCAGGTGCTAATTAACACGGGCGTTTAAAGCACAAAGCGTGACTATGTTCTCATACAGCACCTAGTCGCTTACGTGAGCTAAGATGTCTTGAGGTCCTCGCTTGTAATATCTTGCAGCGCTGCCGCTAGCATGGCACATAAGGTCACCCCGACCGGCAGCATGGATTACAAAAAGATCACTTCCGCGCCTGTACTCTAAAGAGCGTTAAAGCGCCCCTGTCTGTGTCCGGGAACCCTTGTAGAATTGTATAGCGACACCACGAGGAAGGAGGAGAGATGTACAGTTCGAACGAAGCGATGTATGGCAAATAGCCCATTAAAGACGTCAGCAGTTTTAATTGGGAACAAAAAATAATGTAAACTTTTGCTTCTGTGGTTTTAAAGAACTGGGTTGAATGACCACATTTAGTTTGATCTGAAAAAAGAAACAATAAAAAGGGATTAGGAATATCTGGACAGAGCCACACTTCTGTTGGAGACACGAGAAATGAAGTGTGAGCACGTAGCAAGTCGCCGGATCATGGTTTGACAAAAAAAAAATGAAACTAAACCCTCAAGAGCAGAAACTTGAATCTTCATACAGCCGGGAAAATCGAAAAGGTAGACGAGAAATTTTGGTCCTGAAGAAAAAGACATGAAAACTAAAAAAAACAAATAACTTTTATTTATCCTTGAAGATCAATATGTCACGAAATTACAAGACTGAACATTCTTGTGCTTCCTGAGATTGCCGCCAGATGGAGACAGAGGACACTCGTTCTGAAGCTCTCGGGCACTGCTCCCGGTTCTCAAGGCTTGTGGAGCGGAGTAGAGCAAGTCCGACGTTAATTCATGTTCTAGAGCCTTCTTCAGGTGTGCTCTGCGCTCAAGAATTGTGTTTCGTTAGTCATTTCCGCAACCGCTGTAAAAATGAAACTATAGGTAACAGTTTTACCTAACTATTGATACTACTTTTGCTGCTGTAGTACTGAAAGAATATTTTGAAATGTCAGCCTTCAACGCGAAATACTTTTCAATTTCTCCCTCGACCTAATATACCTTTTTACCAGCTGTTTTTTAATCATTTTACAAAGCACTCTCTTTTACCATATATTTTTCTCTAATTGATTTTTTAACCAGTTTGGGTACTATTTTTTTAGCTTTTGAATTACTAAGCTTTGGGGTGAATTTGTTCTGTTCTTCAATGTGAATCTGTTTAAACGGTTGCCATCCATTTCCACAGATTTCACTTCTATCCTATCCCACCTCACTTCCTTTACACTCCCATGTCGCCAAAGTCTGCTTTTCAGCATTCTAAACATTTGCTTTGGACTCAGCAAATATTTGAAATATAGTAGACCAAACTGTGATCACAGGTCCCTAAGGGGTCTCTCCCCTCTGCTTGCCTCAGTCTGATCTATACAAGCATTTTGACAGAATGGGTAAGAAAGTGGTTATTATACATTTTAGTTTCTGCTGCTGAAATTGCTAGGGTTTTTTTTTCCCAAAGGAATCCATTCATCCACTCACCTTCTCACTGCTTTATCCAGTTCAGGGTCATTGGAGAGCCAGGGTACACCCTGGAAAGGACGCCAGTCCATCACAGGGCACACACAGACACAAACCCACAACTCACGCCAGGGCCAGTTTTCCCAGAAGCCAATTAACCACCAACCAGCATGCCTTGAACTTGAACTTGAACTTGAACTTTATTGCCATATGTAACCGGTACTGGTACAATGGAATTTTTACTTACAGAAAGTCTCTCGATTGTAAAACAAGTGTAAAAAACAAAACAAAGTGCAAACAGTGCACTTGGATATATGGGAGGAAACCAGAGCACTTGCATGAAACCCATGTAATACCAAGGAGAACATACACACTCTACACAGACAGCATCCTAGGTTCAGGATTAAACGCGGGGCACAGTGCTGCCCTATGTGTGTAATCCAACAAACTATCAATGAAACAATATAATCTGGATTCCTAAAGGGAGTTACAGTTACAATTCTGCCTCCCTGGAGCTCCATCACAGAACCCAGGACTGACTCTACTGCAGTCTGTGGTCTTCAGATTGTCTTTAAGGTGGGCCAACGTCCACAGACATGGCTACCAGGACTCGGGGGGAGACGTCAGCACACCCACCGAGAGAGGGGAGAGATCAGGCCACCACCGCAGTCATCCGGTGAGCCAGGGAGAAGAGCCGTGGTCTCAGACTGGAAGAGGGGGGTCTGGTTTGCAGTTGCTGGGAGGTTACTGGAGAATCCATGATGACCGGCAGGCTTATTCATCCGTGTATTTTTAGGAAAGGAAGGAGGCACTTTATCTTTGTCATTTTTACTGCTTGCCACAGTCCTTGTTGCAGGACGGACAAACACAAAAGGGAAGACATTAGCATGTATAGTTCAAAGTGTAGAAGTTAACCCTGGTTTCAATCGCGGCAGTCTGTGTGGAGTTTGCATGTTCTCCCTGAGTTTGTGTGGGTTTCCTCTGGGTGCTATGGTTTTCTCGCTCAATCCAAGGACATACTGGTGGCTTCATTGGTTTCAGAGAGAATTGGCCCTGGTGTGTGTGTGTTTTTCATGGACTGGCGTCCCATCCAAGGTGCCTTGCGCCTGGTGCTTCCTGGGATAGGCTTTGCTTCCTCTGCCTTCCTAAACTGGAAGAAGCAGTTAGAAAATGGATGGATGGATCTCATGTTGAAACTTTATAATGCACTAGTAAGGCATATTTATACTATAAAGGAACGAGTAAAGGTTTATTCCATGCTGAAAAGAGAAGAATAGAAAAACAATGTTTTGGCTGTGGAGCCTTCTTTGGGTGGGTATTTAGACTATTTTGATCACCACATTATAGAAAAGAGACTGCTGCACTTGAGACAGTTCGGAGAAGAGCAATCAGATACGTTGAGGGGCTTAAGAAACTGTCCTACACTGACAGGCTGAAGGAACCGAACATCTTTCTCTTGTGTGGAGACCTGTTACAAATGTTGGAAATAATCAAAGGTCCTGACAAAGTCTGCCCCGTGGATGTGTTCAGTATATACAGAGGAACACCAATCAGGGGGCACAAGTGGAAACTAAGTGGAAGTACTTTTAAACCCAAAAACAGAAAGCACGTCTTTACACAAAGGGTTGTGGGAGTGTGGAACAACCTTCCCCACCAGGTTTTTTAACCTTCTTTCAAGAAATGACTGGGTGAGATCTTTGGATCAATCAGCCACTAACCTACAAGAAAGACTAGAAGGACTGAACGTCCATTCTTGAGAGGCAGAGGAAAAGGACGATGGGAATGCGGGAATGGGAGAGAGACAGACTGAGAGAGAAGGCAGAGGGACAGAGACAGAGGAGGAATCTTGACCTTCTCCTTCTCTCCCCTTACAACAGGCTGCTTGCTGTTGGCTCTGCCTGGAAACTAGGGTTTTGTTTAATCCCAGAATCCCCTGCTTCCCGATGGGCTGCGCTTGTTGCGTCCTGCAGTGGACTTTGTGAACTGATGAGTGTCGATGACTCTCCAAGGCAGCGCTGGATGTTGTTCTGTTCTTCACAGACCAGCGAGCGAGCGAGCGAGCGGGCTCCTGCTCGAGTGCCTGTGAGTCAGCTGGGCTTGTCCCTGTAAAGCCGCTCCGGACGTCTCTTCAAATAAAAGAGGATTAGTGAGGAACGAACCTTAACAGCCCCACAACACCATAACCAGCCGTGACACAGGGAGCCCCTGCTCTCTCACTTGTGCCTTCTCTCTGCGTCTCCCTCTGTCACGTTCGCTGTACCTCTCTCCCCCCGTCTTCCAGTCTCTCCATTTCTTTCCCTCCTCTGGCTCCCGTCTCGCTCCTCGCTTGTTCTTTCCTTTCGTTTCCTATCTCCCCCTCCCCCTCCCTCGCTCTTTCTGCCCACCTCTCCATTCACCCCCAGGCCATCACCTGTCCTTTGATCCAGACCACACACGCAAACTGGGAGAGCGGCGCGGAGAGCACACAGGCGCTCCTCTGGCAGCCGAGAGTCACGCAGGAACGACCGCCGAGCGCGCTGGCCGCCCCGTCTGCCCGGCTGTGTCCAAGCTGCAGAGAGCTGACCGCCTGCTGAGAGCTCCCCTCTGTTGTGGACATTTTTACGACTCGGAATTCTGGACGCATCGCTAAGGACACCAGTCATTCTGGTTTCTCATTATAGGAGCGTTATAGGAGCATAAAGGCACAAACCTCCAGATTCAGAGACAGTTTCTTCCCACAAGCTGTCAGATCACTGAACTCTACCCCTACCCCTGACTCACACTATTGATCTCTTCTCACACTGCTTGTCTGGCTTGTTTTTAAGTTGTATGTTATTTAACGTCTTCTTGTTGCTGCTGCCGTTCTGCGTTTACGCGTTCGGTGTTGCCTTTAATGTATTTGTACCAGAGCACACATGCAAATAAGCATTTCATTGCACTTGTGCATGTGACAGATAAACTGAGCGGAGCTGAGCTGAGCCCTACCCCTGAGGCTCCGTCCCCTCATGATGTTTTCGTCTTGCGCTTGGGTCTTCGTCGGGGTGCCTGAGGACGTTCGCGTCTCTTTCTAGCAAGCGCGTTCGGAGCCAGTTAACACCCCCACACGCTGTCGACGTGAAGACCTCGGCATCTTCGCCGGCTGGTAAATCCCTCAGCAGCAGGTATTTATAAAAATACCAATTGGTTTAGTGTAAAACGGGAGGCTTAGTGTGCTTTGTGGACTGTGGGCGGTTGTGTAAGCCACTGCCTTGAATTCTGCCGGAGCCAGGCCCACGACCACATGTCACAGGGCAGGGCAGCGACCATCAATACCCCCAGACCGCAGCTGAGCATGACGGACGTCACACTGCGTGGGCAGCAATCATAACCAATCATACGTGCCTGAACACATAAGACATTTTAATTGATTAATGCTGCTTGCCATTCCTCCATTTAATTCAGAGGACTGACCCCATTAACTATTTTATTGGTCAGAATCAAAGCTGTGTTAGACGTTGGGGCATTTTAGGGGTCACCCATAAACCCTGCTAAGCTGGGGCTCTCAGGATAAGGGTTATCTCCAGTTTGCATAGATATATAGAGCTCTGCCACCTGCTCCTTCGTGGCACACGCTTCCTGAAACCAATGAGAAAACCCCAGACACAAAATGGGAAGATCTGGACACATCTGAGGAATCACCCTTTGAGAAGCCATGAGACCTGCTTGATGGGCTAAGCGGTGCTGACGCACCAAGCACACACCCCATGTGACCTCCCTGGACTGCATATGGGATATTCCCAGTGAGGGAGCGGATCTGAGAATCTGAACTGGGTTAAGGGGAGGCAGACCACTCCTACTGATTGACTGCCGATCTGTCTCATGGTGTGAACTGGGCCGTATGCCAGTGGAGGCAAAGAGGCTGGAGGCTTTAAGATGATCACCTAGTCCTTACCCTGATACACTGCGGGCCCCACACTGCAGGATCCTCTTATACACCATCTGCTTACAGGGGGAGGGAGGGCGAGAGTGGGGAGGCAGGCTGATGAGGGTTTATTTAATTCTGCCCCTGGATAGATCATTACTTTATCTGTTAATTAGTTTCACCACTGCCACTGGAAGCTATCTATGCGTCTATGTATAATGAGACACATTAAAAATACAACAAATGAGTGTATCAATCAGGTGTCACAGTGGTTAGCATTGCTGCCTTGCAGCACCAGGGCCCGAGGTTCAGTTCCTGGGGTGCTATCTGTGTGGAGTTTTCATGATGTCCATGTGTTTGTATGGGTTTCCTCCCACAGTCCACAGCCATACTGGTAGAGTAGTTGGCTTCTGGGAAAATTGGCCCTGGTGTGAGTGTGTTTGTGTCACTCCTGTGATGGACTGGTGTCCTGTCCAGGGTGGATCCTCTCCTGAGCCCATTGCTTGCTGGAATAGGCTCCGACTCCTCTGTGACATCTACTGGGAGAAGCAGTTAGCAGATGGAAGGATGGAGTGTTTTAACCAGTAAAACTTTTTTTTAACACAGTTTTCAAGCCTCTCACGGTATAAGATAACCAGCCCTAATCCTGGAGAGCTGCAATTCAGCAGAATGCAAGGGTCACTCTGAAATCGTCCATTTTTTAAAACCTTAGAACAATTCTGACCACTAAAGCAGGGGATTTATTTCTTCGGTCAAGGAGTTAGTAAAATCCTAAATGGAATGGAATTTGAAATGAAAATATTCTCACCCTGTCACTCTCAAGGGCCACAGTTAGCTGTTTTCTGGCCCCACTGCAAGATCTGTGTCGTACACAAGGTTGAAATGGTTCTAAAACGATTTGCTTCAGGACTGTTTCAGTTATATAGATAGAAAACTACACCACTTCAACCCTGCCACCTTTAAAAAAAACAATTTTTGAACACGTGCGCGGCGCAGTATAAAACCAGAAATCGTGTTTCAGGGCGTTTTGGACAAAATCAGCTTTTGCTGGGTTTTTGATTATTTAAATCTCATTTCAACACAAGAAACCTCTCCCCTTTACAAGTCTTTTGTTTGGCACACGGTAGCTGAGCCTTGTCCGAAACAGATCACCTGCTTCTCCAGCAGGGCAGCCCTGTGCAAGGAGAGCTTGCAGTCTGCATCCATTCATCTGTCTAACCTCCTGCCTGCCGCCTCCACTAACCCCCGCCACTCGATCCCAGCAGCCAGTCCCTGAAGCTGCAGAGCTCCTTAACTCAAAAGAGGTTTGAGTGGATGAGCCAGAGGAGTCTAAACAGCTCGAGCCGCAATCCAATTGCGGGCTAATGGGATTGACGGACACTGGCAGGCTGAAAGGGAGATGAGGAGCAGTGTGAAAGAAAAGACAACACAAGAGGCAGAGAGGGGAAAAAGTGGGGGTGGAGCAGAAAGACGAGGGGAGGAGACTAGCAGAGGCTGGCAGGTGAGAGTGGGAGAGTGTCTGGGTAGTGTTGATGAGCTCTCCATATCACCACTCGCCCTCCCCAAACACACACTGTTGGATGGTGTGCCCAGACCCTTTCAGAGATGCACAGGGCTGCAGGCTTTGCTCAATCTGGGAGCCACAAATCATTGATCTGCTGGTTGCACTGGAGCAGGGGTCTAGAGCCCCAGTCCCATTATTCTTATAGGTCACCCGTTTTCAAACACTGCTGCACCTGTCAGCTACTGATGAATCTTGCAGCTGGAAAACTGATTGTATGAGGGAACTCTGATCGTTAAGGGCAGAAGAGTACTTCGATTTTGCTGCTAAATGATCTCTGCAAATGACATAATTGAACACATCACTTGATGTGTGCAGGTGATCGCAGTGAAACCATTGGTTAGTGGCCAGTGC
Source organism: Lepisosteus platostomus (assembly GCF_059453375.1). Taxonomy (NCBI): domain Eukaryota; kingdom Metazoa; phylum Chordata; class Actinopteri; order Semionotiformes; family Lepisosteidae; genus Lepisosteus; species Lepisosteus platostomus. The sequence continues at coordinate 13,711,521 of NC_142613.1, forward strand.
CAGAAAAAAAAATGAAACCCTGGTCCTGGACAGCAACAGTAAAGCAAGTTTAACAATCATCAATAATCATCAGTTTAAAAAGACAGGTTAAATAACTAATACCTGCGGAGGGTATAGTCATTAAAGTTAAAGAGCCATCAGATAATTTGCTTGGCAGGAATCTCGGGGGGAGGGGCCCTAAAACGTGGCAGGCTGTTCAGTTTTTCATTCCAAACATTCTCAAAACAACTTGACCTCATTAGTTGCTTGACCTGTCAAAATGAAATTGTTCCCCATCTTTCCAGATCTGACAGTGGTCAGAGGTTCATCGCTGAGCTCTATTGGCTGTTCTTCATTTAGAGTGAAATGCAGCACACCCCGAGACAGGACTGCCAGCCTGTAGTGGCAGCAGGCACCAGTTCCTCCCTGCTGCGGTACTGTATTCATTCTTTACAAGATGGGCCAATAGTTCTGCCAAACTGTGCTCCTTCCTGGGGGTGCACATTTGATCAAACGCTCCCTTCAGGCTTCTGCTTCATAGTTGCTTCGGCATTTGATTTTTTTCTTGAGGTGGTAACCGCCTGGACTCAAACACAGGACAGAGAGAGGGGCAGAAGGGTGAAGACAGGAGAGAAAGTATTGAGAGGGGCAGAAGGAGAGAGGCTTGGAGGCAGAAAGAAAGAGGTCTGGAAGGATAGAGAAAGGCAGAAAGAGGCACAGAGCGGGCAATAAGGAAGAGAAAAAGAAATGGGGAGAGGGCTGGAGGAAGGTTGAGAAGGTGGCATGGCATCAGACATTGTAACATGACTCCTCAGGCAACAGGACTCCAAAAGTTGTCCGAGATCCGGTGTCTCCTACCAGCAAGAGGCTTGATAAGATTAAATCCCATTGGCTGGTACATGTGAAAGAGTCCCGCCCCTCTGATCTCCCTGACCCCGCCCAGCCACACCCACGGTACCCCGAACCAGAAATGACCAATCAGACACTGGTGCCTTAACAAATTCCAGTCTTATTGAAAACCCTAGCCAAAGAACAACAAACGAAAGAAAACCCAAATAAACAATGGCATTACAGAATTAATCAGTGGACAAATAAATTAATCCCATTATAAAGTTAAATAAATTACATCATTGTTAAATAGTAATACAAGTTATGTCACGTTTCAGGTTCAGCAAAAGCAGCAAGGAAGAAGAGCTTCGGACGGCTAAAGTGACAACCCAGTTTTTTCTTCTTCACTCCTCAAACACGTCACCATCGTTGCACATGCAACATTGTACATGCATCGGATCAATAGATCTCCCCTCTTCTCCTCAATTTACCGTTTTATCCTACACAGTATATGATTCTAGGCTTCAGTTTTTCGTGAAATTAGTGAAATTCCAGCAGGCCACTGTCAGAGGTCCACGACGGAGATGAAACGGGGCATACGATCAGCTGAACACAGCCGTGAGGCAAATCATACAGAAACTACATTGCAAAACAACGAAAATCGGACCGAACCTCCACTGTCAAGAGAAGATCCCTGAAGAAGTTTAATAATGGTAATGACAGGAAAGAAACGGGGATTTAATTGGACCACTGGAAGGTGAATTTCATAGCAGGGACAGTGTCGGGGAATGAATGACCAAATCTGATACTGCTGTGACTCCCTTTTGTGCCGTGAAACAAAACGAGGTTAGGGACAGAGTACTGTTTAATAAATGAACACTTATTTTTCTGTTAAAATCAGAAGTGACGGCCTGCCAGGGAAAGAGTCTGCAACACTGTGGCCTCGCGGTCTGGTTAAGCAATCCTGAATTCCAAACATTAATTCCAGGGCTGGGAAAGTGACTCACTCAGAGCTTGAACTGCTCTTGCATTGCCTACAGCTGAAGCAATCCATAACCACGCATAGCTGTGTGACGCAAGTATTTTCTATCGGTCACGAACTGCGTCGTAACACTGTCTGCAGACCCAAAGCCAGATTCCAAAACTGGGACTAGCAGTGAGATTCCCCGGAGCGCAGCAGCAGGATCCGATCCACTCCAGGTTTTCTCACAGGCTCTAGTACGATAGCCCAAGGGCTCCAGTTCCTGCTCCTGCGGCCCCCCCACACACCTGGTTTTCACTGCAGCTGAGCTCTGTACATCAATGAATTCTTAAATGAACAAGAAAGCGGCCCAGAACCTTTGCAAGTTTCTTTTTAGTCAACTCGAAGGTTGGAGATTTTAAAGTTAAGAAACTAACAACTAAAACTCAAAGGCTCCTCTACGTGTTTGGAAATATTTAGACTTGAATTTAAAGCTGTTACAAGGTTTCACATCTATCTCCAGCAGGTGTGTGGGTTCGCAGGACCAGAACTGGAAGCCCCTGAATTAACACCAGGTGCTGCATATATTTATGCTCGTTTCCTGGGCCGTAGTAAACATGCAGATTTCAGTATGATCTGAGCCTGGCAGATTCAGCCTGAAAGAATTAACATTGTATTGCGATGGTAGGCTGACTGCCGTCCTCTGCTATAGAAATCCCTACCCTGAACCCAGGTTACTGCTTTGCAGAGTTACAGAGAGCTTCTATTTCTAGTCGGAATTTTCTAGTTCTTTCTAACTAGATCTTAGTGGGATGCAGGGATATGACGGCCCAGGTCTGAACTCTGAACTTTGCCCCGGTGACCTCTGATAGCCAATCATGTTACTGATGTCACTATTTCCCCCACTGCACATGACGTAGTGCGGTCTTTCACAGAGCGACCATCTGATCTGTGCTGAACTCGCCCGCGAAGGAAACAAAACCTCCAGCCTCCTCTGTTTCCCCTCTTCCCCAGGTATTTTTATCTCTTTAATTCTTTCCTTACATAACAAAGGGATTAACCAAAGCCCTTGGATACCCTGCCACAAATCTGCCAAAGTGGAATTCTCCGTAAGCAATCTCCTGATTTACCTGGAGGTGCACCAAGGACACCACAAAAAAAAACAATACTGTACACTCATGATAACAAAACCGAGACGATGCTGTTACTGCATCCTCTTTGCCAGACGGATCAATATTCCTCAAGGTTAATTCTTCATCAAATAAAAAAAAAAAAAGATTAATCTTATGGTCTGTAACAGAGATTTTTTTTTTAAAAAAGGTCATGACCAACCTTTCAAAATATCCATTACTTTCTCAGATATAGATCCGCGTCTTTCCCATAAATTGTGGGCCAACCGCTCAATCCGTAATGAAGTGAGAAAGAACCTTGAAAAGAATCTGGGAGGTCACAAACACATACATAGTCTTAAGGGAGCCAAAAATTATTCTATCTTTTTCCATTAAGTGCTTAAGAACAAATGGATTCAAACCTGTTCATTCCTTATCCAAAAGCTGGAGGAATGCTATAGTAAATTTAGCCTGATGAGCCTTCTACAGTATGTGTACTTTCTTTTGGAGGGCGAGTAGGCCCAATGCTCACTGTCTCCCAGATAAAGGGTGTTGTTCTAGGGTAAAGTGAGATCGAGGAACGCATATTAAGGGTCATCACAGACGTGTCAGGGACTGAGATATCAGTTAAACCCACACGTGTGACAGAGCAGCAGACCGTTGTGTGCATGTGTGTGAACTTGACCCGTGTGCACCAGTGAGCTGCACTGTGGCTGTGAGTGAGTCCGTGAAAAGCTTGTGTTCTGGAGAGCTGTGATCACTGTGTCGGTGGTGTCTTGCACGTAGGGTTTCCCTGTGGATGTGCGTTGTTCGTCAATGTGCATGTGCCTTCTTGTGCGCCTAAGCGTGCTCTGAATTTGACAAGGTCTGAGAGAGTGGTAGTGTCTATATATTCTAGGAAGTGCAGCTGTGTTAAAGTGCATCTCAATTAATGTGTGATTTTGAGCTTTTGCTTCAGAGCCACATCACGACTCCATTGGATGATCTCAGCCTGGACGCTCGTGCAAATGTGTTTCAATAAATTCACATTGATGGTAAAGGAAGGAGAAAATGAAGTTGGACAAAGGCTACAGCTGGTATCCATGTTGCAGTGATGTCTGAGCTCTCCATGTGGGGAACCAAGTCAGCACAAGGCAGGAGATGCACTGCAGGGAAGGACAGATTCGAGTTCCTCAAACAGACATCCTACAGACACGTAAGACTACAGCTTCCTTCAAAAGCAAGAGAAACACGGCAGCGTGGCCAGTTTTGATGTCTTTCATCGACACATTCAAATGATACTGCTCCACACCCTTATTTAGAACAAGCCGGCTGCAACGTGCACAGCCCCTTCTCTGCAAGTGTTCAAAGCTAAAAGCTGTTGTCTAGACCAGTCCATTCAACCTGGATTACCTGGACTGCATGAGCAAATAAGGCCCAAACCAGTCTGTTGTCATTGGATTGCTCCTACATTATGTTATCTTTTCAGGCAATATGTTAAATGCAGTCTAATCACTTTCCCTAGTATTAAAGCAATGTGGGATTTAAGTATTGGTAGTGCTGTAAGAACCCGTGTTCTCTATGTCTATCTTAATTAGAGAAACTAATTTATAAGGGAGTTACCTCTAGTCCATATACTGTTTTCAAGGTGCATTACTTTCCCACCTTCTTTAGCAAGAGCTCATCATTGCTCACTACTAGTCAATATTTGGTGATTGATGCCCTACCAGGATTCCAAATTGATTGCAATGAAGGTAGCAAAGCTCTTTGAGCACAAGTGCTGCAGTGCTGCTCCAATCCAGGAGGCCTCAGGGTAAAACTCTCTTTTGGAGTGCGTGCACGCGTGTGCGCTGAAAAGCACAGATGCCAGGCCCGTGCAGCTGGGCCAGACCGTGCTCATGCATTAGCACCCATGTTCCCACAACACGCATTGTGCACGTAGAAGACACCTGAGCCGTGTGCGCGCACAGATACCTCGATATAAAATGATATCCACATTGTGCATAGAGGCATGGCTCCTCCACCCTGTGCACAATGAGATCACATGTGCTTAAGTTCTGCCTGGTCACTCTGCTTGTTGCATGGGAGGTCATCAGACTGCTCCTTACCATCTAGGAATATTCAAAAATACATATTCACACAGCTTTAAAATTACAGTAATAGCAATAACAAAGCAGTAATAAAATAATAGTAAAAGAAAGGATATTGGTTACCAAGATGGTAAGACCTTAAATTGGCAGAGCTCTGGAAGCACTACAATTTGCCTTTTTCAAATCACCCTCATGGAACGCCAGGTAAGACATCACACTTAAGACTGTTTTTATACTCATGACCACAGAGGAGGACTGCACTTCCTGTTTAAATAATTTTTTCTCCTTTTCCTCACGGGGGTGCGATAAACTTCCCTCCTACAGTGCGCCGTGCAGACCTGTCCCCAAATCGCAGTAGCGCTGCTCGGTCCTGGAGCCATTTGATCCTCAAGTCTCCGCATTTCCAACAAGTCTCCCCCGGGTCCTCCTGCATTCTCCCTCCCTCACAGCTTACGTGTAAAATAAAAACATCTCCCCCCCCCCCAAGACAAACTAATAAAGCACTTCTGCGGGTCGTTTTGTGCACGCTGTCCTTCAAGGAAAATAAAGACCTCCGAGGGAGGCAGGTGCCGGATTTCACTCTTCAGAGCCTTTCTTCCTCAAGCTCTCTCTGTGCTTTCTAACGAGTGTCTTCTCTCAGGCACGACGTGGCCATTCGCGAGATGCACAGCTGCACGAGTTAGGGCCCGGGATTCCCACCCCTTGCTCTCCCAGGAATCGCGCCGCCCTCCAGTTTTGCTCGTGCCTCACGTTATTTGCTAAGTGATAGCCGACCTTCGTCCGGGCACACGCATTCATGCGATCGGCTGGCGGACACCCCTCCTGCTCCCAGCCGCATGGTTGTCGTTTCTCGCTGCTGTCCTGCATATCAGCCGCTTTCTTCTTTTGTGGTTTTTTCTTTTTTTGTTTTTAAATAACGGGTGCAATATCACAGCCCACCCCCAGCACACAACGAAAGTCATGACCTCAGGTCTGGTGCTCAATGGGAGCACAAGCTCCCAGCTCACCCTGTGAGGCTGAAAGCTCTCTGGGGACCCCAGGACAGAGTGGCAGCACACAGGTCTGGAGCCTCCATCCCGGTCAGCAGGAGCAGCGCCGTCTCTGGTCTCGTCTCTCGGGAAGAGAGAGCAGCCTGCGCATGGCCATCGGCGGGCAGAGGACGACGACTCCCGCGCTGTCCTCAGAGAAAATCCAGTCTTGGTGCAGGATAGGAAATGGCAGGCAGGGGTGAGGGGTCGCAAGGTGCAGGAACGGATTTGGAAGCAGATCCAAACCAGACGGGTGGTGTGGGGGGAGGGTGAAGGGGGCCCCATCTTCCTCTCAAACAACTGGCAAGAGAGGAGAAAAGAAAAAAAAACAGCCAGTTATTGATTGGAAAATGCAGCAAAAAAATCAAGATGCACCAGTGCCTGCAGGTGTACTTATGCAACTGCACACATCCTAGAAAGCTGCAAAAGGTACACACCCAAACATAATCACAGAACTTGCCTCAGTGTCCTCTCCTTCCCCTTTCCCCACAACACCAAATAACATAATGGCCCCAACAGCAGTGAGAGCTCATGCCGGGCCTGAGATTCGCACGGCCAATTGCTTTAGGAAGGGAATTTCAGGCGCTGGTGCCCCACATCATGAAAAGAAGAAAGCAGGTGGCTGGCTGGTTAATACAAGCACTGTCGATCAGGTTATGTAAAACCGTGTGGGAGGGCCCGATTGACTGCATAGGCTTGCCCCCCTTCAATAGCAAGTCACCAGCTCTCCCAAAACCATGCTCTTCCAGGCGAATGTTTGACGTTAAGTGATTCTTACGGACAAGCTCCAAGGACCATTCAGAAGGACCTGTACCCGGACCTTTTCTCACCATACATTTAGATATCTGCCAGGAAACATCCACAAACATGAAACTTCAGATGAACACATTAACCCTTGAGAGGCTGGTTTTGAGAGAAAAGGTCACTCACAATGTAATTACATCAGTGGGTCCCACCACACAAAAGCAGTGGCCTCTGAAATCTGTCACAGAACTATCAGATCCAGAAGAATCCCCATTCCTGAAGATGACCTTTTTCTTGAAGAACAGATTCAAAGCAATCCAGAAATGCTATTATGGGTTTATTCAAATAATACAAAGAAATGGATTAATCTCCTACTGCACAGCAGTTTAATCCATTTCGGGCTTTACACGCTGCAGGCTCTGGTGAAGCAGGACTCTAATATGCTCGCTTCATGTTAATCTATGCATCTCCCTTTCTGGAATGGATCAAAATGCTATTTGGCATCTAAAATATCTCTACTATAACATGCTAGCTGTGCGTTAGCAGGATGGAACTGATCCTGTCCTTATCCTCTCTTCAGTTTTTCTGCACTGAGCTGAACTGTTTCATAACAAAGCTTATTCTCCTGCCTTGCCCAGCCTTATCCCTGGCATAATCCAAAGCTTTTGAGAGCATCAGGAGTCTCTTTCTGCATACCTAGGGGTGGTAAAAAGCAGGGCCATAATGTTCGGAAAACTGTTCACGGCTCAGTGCAATGCTTTTCCGTTTGCCTATTACAACACACTGCAGGAATATCCATGGATCAGCAGCACTCAATTTAATCTTTTACCGATTTTACCAATTCCCAGATTATAATCCGGCCTCATAAAAAGATCTTCTATTGCCAAAATCGAACGCTCTCAGTTTTTGCTCTCAAGCAGTTTTTGATGGCAGTTATAGGTCTTACAGACACATTTCAAAGCAACTTTAACTCATCAAATTCTATGATAGCAGATGCCTCCATTGATTCATTCATGTTTTTTAGAACCAGTTGGATGATTTATATAGGCGACAGCCCACCTCTTTTCAGGAGTGCAGCCGAATGGCTTGCTGCACAATAGTGAAATTATTCTGGCCTCAGCTCCTTCCCCCTGTGACTCCTGACAGGGGACGTGGCAATGTTAGTCAATGAGACGCGTCATCATTGGGTTCAGGCTGCGAATCGTGTTGCTTTGCTCTCCTGATGACGTTCATGTATAATCACCAACTGCAACAATGCAGAAACTTCAATCTGCCCGGGGAACTGGGGTGCCAGTGAAATGGGTCTCACTGTTAGGATGAGATGGTATCAGTGCCATTACCTCCCAAGGACTTACTGCGATGCTGGAGTTTCCCTCATTCATTGTCTCTACCTTGACTGGGTCTTGTAAGATGCTCCTGCTCTCTGACATTTTAAAATGTGTTGTTGCAAGGACATTAAGCAGATGGAGAAATTAAGCAAAGGTTGAAGATTTCCTTCCACATGTTCAAAAGTGGCTGCTGCCTTATTTCTGCCTAAACGACTGCTACTCAAGAACAACCAGAGAAAGACAATGGGAGTGACCCCGTCAAACTCTCTTACCAAGACTGCATCTTCTGCGGAAGCCCAGCCACTTCGATTTCCCACAGCTGTGTGAGTGAGCTGTGAAACCCCAACAGTGATTCAGGGCCGGTGTTAATTATGAGGATTAATCTCCCATCCAACTTCTTAAAAGCTGAAGAAATTCAATTGGGCTAATTGATCTGGGCTTGATAAGTAGCAAGGTGGATTGAAAACAGGGAGGATCCGGTCTAAAATGAAAGACTCAGTACATGAACAAATGATCCTCAGTTTACACAGGGAAGAGGCTCAGCTGAAAGGTCGAGGCACCAGCTGCCATTTTGTCTCACTTCATCCAACGCTTGATGTTCCAGATCTGTTGTAGGCCATCTTCATAGAGCATGCCGCCTTAAAAACGTTTTCAGAGCATCACAGCTGGTAATTCTGGGCGCTGTGACTTCTTGAAGCTACACAAGGTATAGTCTGGCTACATTACAGCACTTGTGGTTTCCATTCAGCTTGTTGGAATGGTGTGGCTTCTTCTACTTACAGGTGATAGGTCTAGCTTCCCCTCCAATCAACTTGGGACTAATTTGCTCCATGACCATCACTGCTGGAGACGTTTCCTAAGCCACCCGTACCACTGCCACTGACTTTGAGGCTGAGTCCTGCCTCAGAAATGAGATTTTAAATTCTCTCGAAAATGTGCCCTGTAGACCTTTGTTTTAAAACTGGCCAGAAGGCCAAGGGAGACTCCAGGATGCATGAACACCCCTGCAGAAGTTCCTATGTGAACAGGTCTACAACCTGCACTGCACAGCACACAGCACAGCACAACACACAGTCTACAGTGCAGAGCAACACTCCGGTACCTCGGGCATAGGGAGGGAAGTCTGCAACGGGGCGAGCAGAGGAGAGACGGAAAGAGAGAACGCTTGTTTACAGTCTAGCGGTACATCTGCCCGAAAGAAAAGAATTGCTCGTTAAGCCATCAGACGCAGCACCTGATTCGCTCTCCGGGATCATGGCACGCTATTACAACAATCCATTAACGGAAGAGGGAGAAACATTTAGATCCCAGCCACCCACGGAGCCCTGTCAGATTAAAATGGGCAGCCTGGATCCAGAGTGAACATGAGCTCAACCGCAGGCGTAGCTGCATCTGGTTTGTCACAGTAATAAGTATTTACTTCTGTGCCAGGAGCTGACCTTTACTGCGCAGTGTGCAGAACACTGCAGGGGTTCAGGGTGGTTAAATATGGCAGGAATGCTAGACAGACCTTCGAGCTGTGACCACTTTGTCAAAATCAAGGAACTGTTGGCGGCACAGCAATACCGCACAGCTTGGCACTCAAACTCTGGGCAAGAAACACAAATCCTTCAACACGGCATTAAGTATGAAGTGAAAACAAGCTGCTGTCTTTTCTAGATTACTGAAAGACAAGGATCTCACTCATTCCTTTAAGACACTTAAGTGGAGTTCTTTTTAATTCTGCTGAAAGTTTCCAATATCTGCAGTCTCTAAAGAGATCTTTGCCTGCTATTTATAATTAGTCTGTTTAAGTCTGTTGAAAGGATGGCGAACACATGAGCTCTAATTAATCCCATTCCTCCAGACTTCATCCTGTGGTTGCTAATGGTGCCAAGTCAAGTTTGGAAGGGAAGCGCTAAGATAACTGTTGCCATGATACCTGTTTCCGAGTGACAGCAGGAAGTCCCGCCTTTCAGAAGACCTTCTGGTTTCTCGTGACGACAAGGCAGGCTGTGGCTCCACCCACAGGCACCCCGCTTTCTACAGCAACTGAAGGAGAGAGGAAGAGGACAGGAAGAAATGGAGGAAAGACTAAGTCTGATGTACGGTCATGGCAGGTGTATGTAGAAGTGTGTATTACAGATTGTATTATTTGTGCTAGTACGAGTAACAGTCCATAGAAGGGTATGCTTGGCTCATTCCCAGAAGAAAGATCCCAAAGAGCCAGCTCTGGCAGTGTTGTCTTGGACACCCCACAGTTGTGTGTATAAAGAATTGCCGCCTGTTTTCATCCCTACATGCATCTGTTCTTAACTTCCGCTTGTACCTCTGGGCTCTTGTTTAACTTGAGCCTGAAGAAGTTCATTGAAGTGCTTCGCAAAAAAACACCCTTAAAAAGGTACGGACATCAGTGGTTCACAGGCAAGGTGAATGTGCAGGGTTTAAAACAGGCTACACTGCTGCTGCACCAGCCAGGTCGGAAAACTGCTCGATATACAGCCCTTCCAACCCACTCCGCTGCTCCAAGCCCCCGCACTTACCAGAGCAAGTATGGTTTCTAATTAGCACTCCAGAGGCAGAAAGGGAGGAGAACATCAATTAGCTACAAAAGACCTGCCTAATTAATCTCACCTCCCTCTCCCTAGCCACAAGCCCCTTTCCTGGTTGCTGACAACGCTGTACCAGCATTCATATGGCCACACTCCCATAGCCTTTGAACTTGTGGAGTCTGAGAAGGAGTGCATATGTACTCAGTGTTTTAAAGTGGGGCCCGGTGGTGCTTAAGTTGTTTTTTTTAGGTGGGAATCATTCAGGAAATAAAAACAATCCTGCTGGTTATTACACTGACAAGAGCTGTAATCAGATTACAGATTGTAATGCACGTTTTTTGTAAAGGGATCGCTACGACAAATGGATACCGTTTCCCCCTGACCTGCTGCCTCCCAGGCAGCGGTGGGCCTGCCGGGAGACCACAAGGCTGTCCATGTCCCCACCCCACCGTGTCACAAGCGTGTACGGCGCACAAGGATTCACATGGCCACTCACTGGATGAGCGTGCAGGTCAGGATCAGGAGCACGCAGCCCACCACCGACAGCACCAGGAGGGTGGCGATCGTCTGCTGCTGCTGGTTGGTCGCCACCACTGCCAGGAGGTCAGCGTGCTCACAGCGCATCCCCACGAACCCCGGGTGACATCTGAGGGGGGGGGCAGCCCAAACCGGGAGAGAGAGAAACAAGCGTTAGCCGTGCCTAATCCCCTGTGCGCTGCAGCACGGCATTGGTCAGATTAATACCCCGTGTCACTGGAGTTGTTTACTGTTGTTTACTTAGTCTAAGATACGCTTCATTAAGGGAGCCAACAGAAATATCACAAGTCTAGCATCACAGCCAATTTAGCGAAGGTCAGGGTGCAACAAAAAAATCTCAGAACCAAAAAGAGAATTTGTATGTATTTTAACCATTTGTTTTTTAAATGGACAGCGTCCAGGTTTGTCTTTAATGCTGAGCTCAGATTGCTGGAAGCAGCTGGTCCTTAAAGCTTTCCAACTGAGCCTTACGGAGAACAAGAAAAAAAAACAACAACAGGGTGAAACCCCCCCCAGAGGAAACGATGTGTGTGTGTGTATAGAGTGCGCGTGTGTCTTCTTCTACAGGAAGCGGTCATGGGAAGAGGGGCGGGGAGACTTACACGCAGGCGGGAGTATCCTCCTGGACCAGGAAGCGGCAGGTGCCATGGAAACAGAAATGACTGTGTGTATCGGGGCAGTCGCCAAAGTGAGAGCGCACTGGCTCAGCCAGGGGGACATCTAGGAAGGGCAAGAAAAGGCAGGGGGCAGGAGAAACAGGAAGGAGGGGTGAGAGAAAGAAAAAAAGTTAGGAGTGATAGAGGATGGAGAGAGAGAGTGCCTTTATTAAACCTTTGTTTGGAGAGAGACAAAATGAGAAGTCTTCTGTGACTCAAATGCTTCTGAAACCACATCATCTCTAATTACAATTTGGGAAAGATAAGATTCTAATACAAGCCCTAGGGTCTTGTATTAAACCTAACTAGTTACTCAGTTACTGGATGTTTTATGGTTGTTAATTTGCTTTCAACAAAGAGTCTTGTGAAAATTAAGATGGATGTGGATCACACTGCTTTGCCATGCGAGTCTGATCCATTTCCTTTCCAATGTCAACCTTGTCCAGATCACACCTGCAGTTCTCACAGTGTCTCTCTGCCTCTCTGTTCTGTCTAGACCACACAGTGACCCGGCCCCATGCAGTACTGCACTGTCTCTCTGTCTCTCTCCTTCATGTCCAGACCACACAGTGCCCCCTGCAGTACTACACTGTCTCTGCCTCTCTCAGTCCTGTCCAGACCACACAGTGCCCCTGCCCCTGCAGTACTGCACTGTCTCTCCCTCTCTCAGTCCTGTCCAGACCACACAGTGCCCCTGCCCCTGCAGTACTGCACTGTCTCTGCCTCTCTCAGTCCTGTCCAGACCACACAGTGCCCCTGCCCCTGCAGTACTGCACTGTCTCTGCCTCTCTCAGTCCTGTCCAGACCACACAGTGCCCCTGCCCCTGCAGTACTGCACTGTCTCTGCCTCTCTCAGTCCTGTCCAGACCACACAGTGCCCCTGCCCCTGCAGTACTGCACTGTCTCTGCCTTTCTCAGTCCTGTCCAGACCACACAGTGCCCCTGCCCCTGCAGTACTGCACTGTCTCTGCCTCTCTCAGTCCTGTCCAGACCACACAGTGCCCCTGCCCCTGCAGTACTGCACTGTCTCTCCCTCTCTCAGTCCTGTCCAGACCACACAGTGCCCCTGCCCCTGCAGTACTGCACTGTCTCTGCCTCTCTCAGTCCTGTCCAGACCACACAGTGCCCCCCGCAGTACTGCACTGTCTCTGCCTCTCTCAGTCCTGTCCAGACCACACAGTGCCCCTGCCCCTGCAGTACTGCACTGTCTCTCTGCCTCTCTCAGTCCTGTCTAGACCACACCTTCAGATCCCACAGTGACCCCCTGCATTTTAATTTAACGGTACATGCGCATATATTACCAGCAAAACTGCTCTACTTGCAGACTGCACATTTTAAATAGTATCATACCAGTTACTGGCCATTTCTTATATGTTAACGTGGTTTATTACAAGCACACTACAGTTAGACATAATACGTCTGTGTTACAGTACTGTCCTGTGGTCATATCTACTAAATTGTCCTTACAGCAGCTCTCACTGGTGACTTCAGACTAAGCAGTTAAGGCTTCAGTCAAAAGCAGAAGACAACAAAAAAAAAAACGTAAAAACAATCAGTGTAAAGAATTCTTTTCAGAACTTCTTTGCTTTTTCCCTCCAGAATAGCTGGTTCTTCAACCGGGTGACTGGCTAGGAATAAATAACAAAAGTGAAAAGGCACGAAATTAAAAAACAGATAAATGGCTGGATTCTGCAGACAACTCCATGGTGACTTGGGTAATGTGGGCACTGGGGTTTGCAAACCTCACTGTCTTGATGACTGAGACCAGAGGAGCAGCAGGACCATTCAGACTGACACTGAATTAATGGAAACCCGCTGCGACTTTGTCAAAACCCAAATCTCCATCCCTCCCTCTCCCCCCTTCGACACCGGGGGTAGGGTGGGCATCTGTCTCGGAACTGTCCATCCCCTCTTTTCCCAACGCTGCGGGGTTCCGCTTTTCAGCGCAGTCATTTTCCACAATTACAAACAACAGTTCTAGCCTTTTCAGGATCGACAACGATTCGAGGACTCAGGGACGCAAAGTGAAATCAGGAGGACGTGAGTTTAAAACTGAAAAACGGAAGGCTTTACACAAAGGATGGTGGGTGCCTGGAACATGGCGCTCTAACTATGTTAAGCTGAAGTCCATTCCCTGGGTTCCTTCTACAAGTGACTGACCAACACATTATCTTCTGATATCCATGACATGTAGATTTGGATAAGTTCCTTGCATTTGCAACATTTATGTTCCTTCGTTAACCTACCATTCTGGCACATATAATTACGACAACTCCTCACAGCACACCTGTGGACGAGGTGAAGACCACATATGTGCCATTAAGCCGTCTGCTCTATGTTTAGCTCATTAACAGCAGAGCTCAGGTTTGGACAGAGGATCAATCCCATTCTTACCAAAACCACCACAAACCTGCATTCTCCATTCCAGGCAGACAGGACATGATACTGTTCCAGAAGCCGAGGTTGTGTCAATTTCTGCTCGTCCGTCACACCAGCCAGGAGGGAGGAATGCAGCTGGAAAGTGAGTGTCAATTCCACATGCCACATGAGGAATAATGGAAGAATTGCCATCCATCCATTTTCTTGTCTCTTTTTCCAAACCAGGGTTGTGGGGGAGCTGGAGCCTATCCCAGCAAGCAGCGGGCACAAGGTAGGAGCCACTCTGGACCAGATGCCAGTGCATAGCAGAGCACACGCAGAAACGCAGGGTCACTTTTCGCAGAAGCCAACGAACCTGCCAATGGATCTACCATTATATCTTTGCGTAGGTTTCCTCTGGGTTCTCCAGTTTCCTTACATAGACCAAACCAAACAGAGGGAACATACCAACTCTACACAGATAGGACCCCAGGAACTGAACCCAGGAGGGCCCCAGAGCTGTAAGGCAGCAACGTGAACCACTGCAACACTGACAGCCACACGATGGAAGAAATTCTTATTTTAAAACATTGAAAGGTTTACCACATGTTCAGGTTGAAGCTGTTATACAGGGATCCTCCGAGATTTAGTCAGTATGGATTACTCTCCGATTCCTTTCCCCCACCGCTCCTTCACCCCCCGAGGCGTAAGTATAGGGTCCTTAGTGGACCATCTGCATCAGGCCTGCATGATGATCAAGGCTAAGCTAAACACAGCTGTGTTTGTGTCACATCTGCACCTGCTGACGCTGCGGTCTTATTATTAGGAGCGCGACAACAATATTATGTCCTTGCTCTGGTCTGTTCTCCTCTCCTTCTGCAAGATCCCGATGTTTTAGAAGCCCGTTGTATTTCAGAAACGCAAGATGGTTAAAGATACGAGAGATGAAAGGGGCATGTGTCACATAAAAGCCTTTGATGCAGCAGACCAGCTGACTGACTGTTCCCCCCCCTCCTCCCACAGACAGTCATTCAGACAGACTGTCTGGACAATACAACATCGGGTTTTGGGTTTCGGATCTTTGATGTCTCTCCTCTCTGATTGAGAAGTCTCAATTTCAAAGGCAGGCGCAGACACACCTGTCTTCTCAGGTGTGACTCAGCTGGGACAGGTGGCGGGGGGGTGGGTGAGAGTGGGTGGGCATTATCCGGGCCCCCTTCCCATTATCATATCCCTCCGCAGCATCCCAGAACAGGATGAGCAGCTTTCCCCAAAGACACCCCAGCTGTGTGCTGCCTCACCTTGTCTGCAGAGCACAAAAGGGCAGCTATCTGTTACAGCCCCTTCAAAGACCCGTCTGCCCCTCTCAGCAGCTGTCTCCCGAGTAAAGATGCTTCAGTCCTGGGCGGTTTCGCTGGAAACTTATCTCCTTCCGCAGTGTCGCTACACAACAGATTGCTTGCACTGTTAAACCTTAAACCTGCCAATGCTGAGAGATACAATGCGGAAAAGAACCAGGAAACTGATTTTCTGGGATCGCTCGGAGGCAGCCTGCGGAGGAAGAGGGCATCGACTGAACAAGCCGGGACGTGCAGAACAGAGATGCCCTGATCCGCCACTCTTGTTCCTACTCCTCGGCCGGGTGGGGGCTTGAACGTTAGGGGGTTAATCCCCCGTATCCAAAACACT
Source organism: Lepisosteus platostomus (assembly GCF_059453375.1). Classification (NCBI taxonomy): domain Eukaryota; kingdom Metazoa; phylum Chordata; class Actinopteri; order Semionotiformes; family Lepisosteidae; genus Lepisosteus; species Lepisosteus platostomus. The sequence goes on from NC_142613.1 coordinate 13,727,338, forward strand.
GCTACAGTATATTCTGCTGGCAATCAGCGATTCAGAGCACAGGTCCAAGGGGGCGCCCCCTCCTTATTCCTCAGCCCTCCTAGGGTGCAGGTTTTCATTGATTTGCTTTCCAAAGTGAGCAGCTCTGCTTCCAGTGGGGTGGCTGAAACACACAAACAGCCCTCAATTCTGGAGCAGCCAAGCATCTCAAATGTCCTTTCAGAGCAGTCGCACAGGGAGAGAGAGGCCACAGAAAGCGGGAACTCGGCACTCACAGCCATTAGGCCCTCAGCAAATAGCCTGGACACCTGCCAGCTCCCTCAGGTCACAAAAATCTCTTTTCGTATCTTCCCTTTCAACATTTCTATCTTTATCTCCCATTCTTGTGCTGGCAGGAGAACATTAATGTCTGGAATCACAGAGCGGGTCTTACCGCTAGCTGCCACCCACTTCTGTGAAGCTGATTTCAAAAGCAGCTTTCACACGAAGGAATAACGCAATGGGAATAAATTAAGCAAGCCCTCTCCTGCCTTCTTGAGGAGTTGATGTTAAATATTTGTTGTTGTTTTTTTAATAGCAAAAATGAGCCTCAAAATCACAGAATCTCATGAAAACTGGCCACTGGATAGATCTCCTGGTTGAGGTGAAAGATCCTTTCACAGTGGTCTACCACACTTCCTTCTTAAATAATACTGCTCCACAGAAATGACATTTCTCGACAGAAATCATCAGTGGAGTGGTGATGCCACACTCCTGCCACTAACTAATAATACTCAACAATATTTTTGAAGGGTTTTTAAGCAGGAGTCAACCCAAACTAGAATGGAAAGTAAGGGATTAAATGTAGAACATGGATATAATAATAATAATTCCTTATACTTATAAGGCACTTTTAATAGGGGATTGGGAACTCCCCTCCACCACCAGCAATGTGCAGCACATGCCTGATGCTCCAGTACACTCACGCACACCAGCTCTCAGTGGGGAGGAGAACAGTGATGAAGCCAGTTCAGAGATGGGGATTATTAGGAGGCCATGATTGGTAAAGGCCAGGGGGAAATTTGGCCAGGACACCAGGGTTACACCCCTACTCTTTCTAATGAGAGTCAGGACTTTAGTTTTACATCTTATCCAAAGGATGGCGCCTTTTTACAGTATAGTGTCCCCGTCACTATACTGGGGCATAAGGACCCACACAGACCGCAGGGTGAGGGCCCCCCTAACATCTCTTCCAGCAGCAACCTTAGCTTTCCCAGGAGGTCTCCCATCCAGGTACTGTCTAGGCTTACACCTGCTGAGCTCCAGTGGGGCTGCCAGCTGTGAGCTGCAGGGAGATATGGCTGCAGGTAATGTACAGTAGACAGATGCGGTGAAGAAAGAAAGACTCACACAACAGCCACAAATCCACATACTGTATGCACAGGGCAGGATATCCTTTGCTATCAGTGACGAAAGGCCAGAATGGAATGAAGTTCAGGTATGAGATTCTGGAAGGGTGTTGGCCACCACAAACCCAGTGATGTCACTGCCCCCCCCCCCCCCCAACCTGCGGCCAATCAGAGAGTGAGTCACCTGGAACGGGGAGGAGGAAGTGACATCATTGCTATTTTGTAGGGTTGCGCTCTGAAGGAGGAGGCAGCAGCACAGCAGGGCAGTTGGAACCGACTTGCCAAAACTGGAATCACACATCAGCTTGGAGATCAGGGAGGGTGCCAGAGACGGGATGTTTTGGCTATGTGGTGCTCTGGGTTAACTTGGGCAGGGAGTCATGTTGGAGAGTGTAATGGTGATGACACTCTGTGGCTCAGCATGCTCAGACCTGCTCACATTCCTCAGGCTCTGTCAAACACAGACGTGTACACTAACAGATCGCACGCACAGCTACCAGGGTAGCTGACTGGACTCCAAGTGAGCAGAACACCAGGATTTGTCCCAAACAATACAGAACTTTACTAACACCTTAACATAATATGCCCATCTATGTCATTTATTTTATAATTCTTCTAATATTTGCTAAGGAGATGCCACTCTCTAGGGCGACACACCAATTCAGGGTGTACAGTATACTCCCTGAAACATAAACCAAACCCAGGGGCTGGATATGTCGCACAAAGAAACCTGCAGCTGGTAAAACCTGAAAGGGATCAAACCGCTGTGCAATAGGATTCTGTTTGCATCAGACATGGGGACACATTATCCCTACCTCTCCCTTACTTACAGGTGAGTACCTTTCTAAGGAAACTCTTTTTTTAGAGGCAATTTCCTGGGTAGTTTTTTTTTCTAGCTTGTACCAGTCCAATGCTTCTTTTTGTACTCATGACCATCTTGGAGTGACTAAATAAACACGGTGCACTGCTCGAACTTTTGTACTCGTGCAGGTAACAGCAGTGGATTAAGCCCCAGGCCCGAAACCGAGACGCGCCAGCTCAGGGCAGATGACGATGACATCTGAGGCACAGAGCATCAGGTCAGAGGGGTACGTTCAGCACCATTATCCCACAACCCCCAAAGCTAAGGTATCAGACAGAGGGGGAGGGATTCCACAGAAAACACTGTGAGCCCTCCGGTTTCTGATTGCACAGCTAGCCCTCCTTCTGTCATCCTCAAGCAACAGACACCCCAGCAGAGCTCAGGTCACTGGAACCCCAGTCAGGCCTGGCTAATGTCAGCCCACCCGCCCTCTGAGCTTCTGCATCTCCGGAGCCCCCAGACTGGAAGAGTTTCTCCTCATTGCCAAAGTCCGGCTCTTCACAAGAGGGGGGGGGGGATCTTCCTCACTGAACTACCAGGTATGATCATAACGCTCCATTAGGGAAGGAGGAGGCATCAAAAGAGACTTCTGTTCGTCTGATCCCCTGTGATAAGGGAGTTGCTTGTGGGCTGGTGATCTGCCTGCGGCAAAGCCATACTAATTTTGAAAGAATTAGTAACACCTGTAGAATGCGACTTAACCCCTGCAGGGCAGGAAAACGCTGCGAGCGCGCACACTGGATCTCTTGTAACTCCTGGCACGCTAACTCGGATACACACGCTGACCAAAAATACACACAAACCGGTGTTTACAGGAATCACCTGGTTGGGAGAGCTTACAAACGCTGCATCATCTTCACCACACGTCCCCCCCCCCCACACACACAGCAAAACACAAACACAGGTAGGATTGCGGCATACAGAGGCAAAATCCAAAACGTCCCTTTGACTAGGGAGCTCATTCTAGAACAGAAGGGCTCCGTGTACACAGGCATCACTTGTGCTGCCACATTAAAATGCCTCCTTTGCTTCCTTGTCAACTGCAGGGCCCATCTGGGGCTTGACTGTACATGGGAGCGAGGACTATAGCTAGAAATACGCATGCTGTGCTTACACATCTATAACGCAAAAGGCAGAGCAAGTCATAGAGCTGCACTTTTCCGATTGGGAAGATGACCCCCACCGGGATTGCAGATGCATGTTGTGCAGGAAGCCACCGCCTGATGAGTATAAAAAACACCCCCAGAACACAGAATTTCATTTCCCCCGGGTCTGAGGGCCTGAGCTGCTCCAGAGAGGCGAAAACACTTACGATTCGAGGACAGCAAGGTGGAGTTCTCCTGGCCATAGACACAGCTGAACATGGACCCTAGAGAACGAGGGAAACAGAGGGTGAAGGAGAGTGTAAGGGTGTAAGAGAGAGATTCAGATTGCTTCCTGAACACATTTCCAAGCCAAGCAATTGATTTGGAAAACCGCCTGTGCTTATCCTACAGAGAACTGTCCAAGTGACACCAAACCTTGTATACAGTCTCAACACAGGGGCCAGAACCAGGGAATTAATAAATATGAATTACTTTCATCAAGCCCTTTTCAAGAAGAGTCAAGAGGAGGGTCCTCTGATCATTGGCATCCGTGTCTGTAGCGGAATAACAGTTACTGCGTTTTTTTTCTGAAGGATTGATTATTGTAAACACCCTGCTTGCAGGGTGCAGCAGTGTGGAGCAGTGGTTAGGGATCTGGACTGGACTGCAACTGCAAGGTTGTGAGGTTGGACCCTGCTGCCGAGTCATTGAAAGAGGTACAGGTACAGGTAAAAGTGCAAATATAAATGCTTCAATTAAAAGTGTCAGCAAAAAAAGTAAATCAGCAGCTAAACTATATTAAACACTTAAGTTACACAAGTCACATAACTACCGTCTTGTCCCTGTATTGGCTCCCTGTCAGGTTCCAAGTTTGAAACAGTTTAATGTTCAAAGTTCTATGTGGAAAGACTACTTAGCATCCAGACAATTCATAATGCATCTGTTCTACTCCACACAACTCTGGACTACTGTGTTTTTGTACGGTGTGCCCTTGCGGGTCTTGTGTTGCTATACCCCAAAGCTCTGGAACATCATCCGGAAGAAATTAGGGCCATTGACACAAACTGAGCAATTTTCAATCTTTTCCAAATACTGTACTTTCGGAAATGTTATTTTCTGCGTCTACCTTGTTTTCAGTTTTGCAGTTCTTTAACGGTATTGTGAAATATGCTTTGTGTATTCCAAAGCATTTTAAGATGTTTTTTTTTAAGTGCTTTATATAAAACATTTATTGTACTAGGTATGAATGTTTCATTGCGCTATAGACTACCAAGATATCCAAGGCTGAACAAGATGGATCTCTAATGTTTTCTTGAGTTCTTGCAGATGAACGCTAATTAAGACACAAAAGATGAATTTTTCCACAAGTGTCAAGATTTGCTTGGAGTAGTATAATGCCTTTTCCTCACAAGGTTACTCACTCGGTAGATTTTGTCTGTACATTACAGACAACCAGGGCTATGACTGTCACAGTGGAATATGCCTGAAATAGATCTAATAATCAGACGCTTTTCCCATTATTATATCGTTTGTAATAAGTAGGTTAATCCCTTGAGTTCTAATTGGCTCAGAGAATCTCCTCGGCCTTTTTATATTAGCTTAACAAGCTGGAACTACTTTCAAGCTCACCCCTGTGAGCCCCCCCCACCACCCATGACCTCATCACAGAACAAAATCAATACGCCTTCTTCCCAGGAAATTCAAAGCCATTGATTGGTGACATTTATGCAAGAATTCAATCCCCCTTTTTGAAGAGGTCCTGTAAACCTGCCCCCTCATGAAATATAATCAGCAATAAAAATTAAACAAATCCAGCATTTCATTGAGGTTTTGCAATAATCACTGTGCAGCAAGACAATTACAAAAATGGCACCATATTGATTCTGTAACATGCTGAATTTATTTCAGCACTCTACAGTGCAGTAACAATATTTCACTGACAGATATATAAACAATCTACAAATATAATACAAATTTGTCAGAAGTCAGAAGGAAAAGCAATCTTAAAAAAAAAGACTTTTTTAATTTAAAATGAGCAAGAGCTTGAAATGGATGTAAACTAATGCCAAACCCCAGTCATCTCCATACTCCATACTGCTATCTATAGGCAATAGTTCTGCTGACAGTCCTGGGTTTTCACAGGATTGTCATTCAGCTGCCTGCTGAACCCCAACTGTTGTAAATTTAGGAAGCACAAACACATTTGAAATTATTAGACTCCCTGCCTTCCCAAAACGCATGGGAGAGATGATTTAGATGCAAAAGCATCACCTAATAACACATTTTATAATTATATACATTTCGATATTTGGCTGACACATTTATGTATTTATTACATTTATATACAAACATATTCGCTGACACATTTATGTCAGCGAATACGTTTGAACTCATTTACACAGCTGGGCATTGGACTATAACAATGTCGGTGAAGCACCTTGCCCAGGGGAACACTTGTCTTTCCTGGGATTTGAACCCCCAAACTCCCAGCTTGGAGACTTGCACCCCATTCACAGGGCATGATGACACTGTTAAGGTGCAATCACGTGGTCCCCAGTGAGCGCGCCTCCCCTTCAACAGCTGCGTCTCCCAGCCGGGCAGATGTGCTCCGTCTTCCACCTCACATAGGAGGAGGCTAATACTGTACGGTCCTTCATTGTAAAAACATGACTTAATCCAGAGAGCAAAGGAAACCCATTGCGTATCAGTACATCAGCGCATTAGGTAGTCAGAGGCGGTCCGCGGGACAGACTCTTTACAAAAAAAAAATACACGCAATGATACATTCAAAAAGCCATTCAGTCTATATTATTGAGGAATCCTTTAATTTACGAAGCGTTTTAAAAAAGATGATACACACGCTATAGGTGTTAGTGGTGGTTCCAGATCATCATTTGAAAAACTTGACGTAAAACTTGTGATTTGTTAACAAAAAAAAAGTATAAAACACACGAAACTCCACGTTATACGGTGTCAAAGTTTTGATGCTATAAAAAACTAAAGCAGGTGGAATTTATAGGGGAAAGACGACATTTATTGCCGACATGCTATATACAAAACGTTCCACGGTTTTGGCGATTAATCACTCCTGTTAAAAACACAGAACTTCTGATCATGAATGAAAAGGGTCTGAGCTATTTTTCACTTTACATAATTAAGACCGCAAGATTTACAGGTGACGCTGTTCAATTCCAGAGAAACTCGCTATTCTGTCGCGTACTGTACATTGATACGCGATATGGTTAGGTCAATATTGTACTCCCAACACAATAGAAATATAATTAACAAAAATCATGATTTTAAGATGGTTATGAAAATCCCATCCTATACCCACAGGGCAATAAATACGTCTTGCTAAACTGGGAGTTAGTGGACAGACGATGGCTGATAATTGTATTTTAAAAGGCAAGTATGCCGAAAATGCAGAACACTAATTATACACCACATAAACTGATTCTTTTAATAAGAACTAGCAGGTAGAACCGGAGCCAAAGAGGGAGAGAGGGAGAGAAACTCACGAAAGAATGTGCCGAGTAAATAGCCTGTATACAGACTAAGCCGTGCTAAACTTAAAGACGGACTGAACTTCCGTGGAATTTCGGGAGACGGCGCGTGTGTGTACGTGTGAGAATGCGTGTCGGGGATGATGAGGGGTGTAGGCTTGTGTTTGGTTATGGAAGCGTGTTAAAAACAGATCTGTTCGCATCTCCTCTCTCATTTCAAATGCCGATATCTGAAAGCTGATATTTTCCAAGGGGCTGAGGCAGAGAAGCCTGGGTTCTGGTCTCCGAGGAGAAAACTGACCCTCCAACATCTCCACCACAGTGACTTTACCGTATAGACTTGAACTCCGAAGGGGAAAGGAAACTACGAGAAACCGAGAGAGGGAGAAATTAGAGCGAGGAGCGGCGTCAACGTATGACTAAACAGTGAAAAGAAAAAAAAAGTTTTGCATGTGAAACCATGTGTGGATGTCACATTTGCCGTTGTTCTTTCCTGAGGGTAATGATGGGAAGGGCAGGGACAGACAGGGACCACAGCCGGGCTATTGAGCCAGCTGGACCAGGTTGTCCAGAGAGAGGACAGGCTGGAAAAGCAGGCAGCCAAAGAGACAGAGATCGGTTCAGAGCTGTACTTTTTACTCCGGGAACTTTGGGGGGGTACAACCAAAGGCGACCCTGAGGCGTTATGAGGCTGAGACAGGGTAGACAGCAGCTGCGCAGCACAATACAGCTTTTGTTTCCCACTGATAAAATGCAAATGAAACCAAATTAATTGCTCTATCATGCTAACAGTTTCATTTCCCCCAAGATGTAACTTAATTACATGCTTTTGTTAGAGAGAGAGGTCTTAAAGGCCTTTAATTTATTCACATGCCCGTCAGATCTCTGGTGAGCTGTGCCTTGGAGCCCTGATACTGACATGCATGATGACCCACATTAACAGGAAAACACTGCCCAGGGATGTTGCCCAGTGAATTATCTTTGATGGCCTCCTCTTCCTTGATTCATTAGATTTGACTTTAAGGTGTTTGGTATTATTTTTCGTAGAATGTGCACCAAGACTGCTATAAAACATGATGATTAAACAGACTTCAATGTGCAGAAAGAGATACAGGCTCCTGGGGGTTATAGGAAACGGTCCTGGGAATTAAATATTCATTATTACCCATCTTAAAGCAAATCTTAAAATTACATCTAAAAAATAGGCCCAACCTATACATTAAGAGGCATGACTGTCTGTTCTCAGTTTTCCATTTCCATACAACAGTTAATCTGCGATTGCTAACAAGCAGCATCTTTCCTGGGGAGTAATTCCGCAGCTAATGACAAATTAATCGGTTTACAGTCATTACTTATTAAAAGGCTGGGTAGTTAACCTTTTCATTCCTTACACAGCACAAACAAGAAGGAACTACATTGATTTGCGGTGTTGCTGATAATGCTATATAGCATTTCTAGGTACTTTATCTTGACCTTATCGAGCATAAGTCTGAACAAAAAAAAATCTTTCAAAAAACAATTTGAGGTTTTGCAGCAGTTCAGTGTTTCTAAGATTATACACTTCACACCATGCTAGATGATGAACTCATAAAAGGACATCATTTTTGGTAACTGAAAAAAAATGTTTATTTTATCCAAAATGACAGTGATTTTTTTTTCATCTGTTTAATTATAATAATAATTGCTTACACTTATATAGCGCTATTCTGGACACTCCACTCAAAGTGCTTTACAGGTAATGGGGTCTCCCCTCCACCACCACCAATGTGCAGCCTCACCTGGATGATGCGACAGCAGCCATAGTGCGCCAGAACGCTCACCACACATCAGCTATCAGAGCAGAGTAATGAGGCCAGTTCAGAGATGGGGATTATTAGGATGACATGATCGGTAAAGACCAATAGGAATTTTGGCCAGGACGCTGGGGTTACACCCCTACTCTTTTTGAGAAGTGCCCTGGGATTTTTAATGACCACAGAGAGTCAGGACCTTGGTTTTACATCTCATCCAAAGGATGGCACCTGTTTACAGTATAGTGTCCCCATCACTATACTGGGTTATTAGGACCCACATGGACCGCAGGGTGAGCGCCCCCTACTGGCCCCACTAACACCTCTTCCAGTAGTTTTTCCCAGGAGTTCTCCCACCAAGGTACTGACCAGGCTCACACTTGCTTAACTTCAGTGGGCTGCCAGTTGTGAGTTGCAGAGTGATATGGCTGCTGGCTGCTTTAAATGATTTCACTCCTCTGCGGTTTTTCCCAAAGCGAAATCTAGAAACCAAAGATGTGTGTTGGAGGTGAATTTTACTGGCCATACTAAAAGGACCATGAGGAGCAGGTTTGCATGGAAAGCAATCTGCACTGACAGGCTCAAGATGCAGAACCTTTTTGAGAGAAGACTACAAGGAAGATCTGATACAAATACTTAAAATTGTCACAAAGTCAACCAAGCAGACTTATTCACTATCAACGGAGACAGATGCATCAGAGGGCACAGTTAGAAGCTATGGATAAGTGTGCTTATAACTGGAAACAGGAATAATTTTTTTTTTTTGCTCAAAGAGTTGTGGGAGTGTGGAACAGGCTACCCGTCCATGTTGTTGAAGCCGATATCCTGGTTGCTTTTAAGAAAAGGGTTTTATGGCTCACCCTTAAACCATCAATTTCTACACACTCCGAGCAATTTAGACTTGACAGCTTCAGCAGCTGTCTAGCTCAATTATAGTTTACAGACCATTTCAAAAGAAAATAGAAGCACCCTGTTGCTTTTAAGGCTCACATACGCTCATTCCTGACTTCACTGGACCAATTAACGTACTACATTGAACGACTCTGGATGACCTGCTGAAGTCTGGCCCAGAACCAGGGCTGGCCATTCTTGCAGTACCTCTGGTAGGTGAGCATTTGTGCCATGTTGAGAGTCTGTGCAAGTGCCTCTCTACTTTGATTCAGCGCTTCAAACAATGCTACCCACATGTCCACGAGCTGGTTTCTCCCCCATCATATCCCAGGAGTGATGCTGGGAGTTTGTGTGTGGGTGGGGAAGTAGGGAGGGGGGGTTAAATTAATGTTTTTTTGACCCAAATCCTTTTGATATCCGCCCGTACCACTTGTTCCCCATCACACAATAATCCCGCTGATACTATAATTCATTTAAATCATGTTTCTGTGCTTCCAACTGTGTGGGAGGGGAGAATTGCATCTACGGCTGTAGATTGTTTTCAAGGGCTTAATTTAGCCCGGAAGTTGCATGCAGAGGCTACACTGATAAGGGCTGAGGTAAGCGCTCATTTGGGAAAACTGGTCAGGACTCCGTGATGTGCAGAATCGCAATCGTTCTGCACCTCTTCAACACTCCCAGCAGAAGTTCAGCCCAACCACTTGGTGCCTGCTCTGCACGCGCACCCTCTCTCATTCCCCGCCTCTCGCACGAGCACGCACACCCTCTCTTATTCACCACCTCGCACAAGCACGCACACCCTTGACTTCCTTCCACCCCTAAATTAATCTGATTGATTTTCTTGTCCACCTGCTTTAATGCAAAACATTACTCGAGCTCTCGGTCCTAATCCCTCCAACTCCAGAAAGTGGCTGCAGACAGAGGGGGCCAGGGACATTCTGACAGGCCAGAGGGGGATAAGGAACTGGGTACGATATTGTGGGCTAATTTAGAACACAAGAACAGGTACAAAGGAGTGGGGACCATTCAGCCCATCAGGCCCATTAATTAGTAGTTAATTGATCCTATGATATCATCCAGCTGCATCTTGAGTCAGGGTATTGGCTTCAACAACATGGCTGGGTAGCTTGTTCCTGAATCCCCCAACACTTTGGGTAAAGAAATCCCTCCTGTTATCAGCTTTAAGAGCAGTTCCAATTTAAACGCACTACCTAATCAATATTCAATTTTTTATTTTAGTAAGTGATTGCTCATAATTTATGCTCCATCCTGCATCATGAAAAATGTTTTTGTTCTGATTGAAACTTTCCAGTGTTTTCTGCTGTGTAACCTGCTATTGCAGATATTTAAAACAATTCCTAGTATTTGTCAGTTTAACCCCTTTATATCACCTTTAGAATGATCAGCAAGTATTGTTATCAACCCACAGAGTACTCCAGCCTTAGAATGTGAAAAAATAGCCAAGTCAAATTATATATATTCACCACTTACAAAATGTATTCCCAACTACACAATCTTGAGAATAATTTTCTTTCTTATCTGCTTATCTGGGGCATATTAATCCCCTCTCTCCAGGTCTCTGGAGAGGCTCTGATTTAAAGGGATCTGTAACATGAAAGCCGTGTGATTTCTTAGCTGAACAGAGAAGTGAGGTCTAGTGGAGCCACCACTGATACTATGTACTGAGCCTTGCTAAAGTATACAGTGTATCTCATTTATTTGACTGCAATGTTTAAGTGAATAGATTCAGTTAAAACTGAAAAGTTAAAAAAGATAAATGTCTACAAAAATCACAAAGGAAAATTGGAAACTAAAACTTTAATTGCATAAGTATTCACTACCCATCCTTGAATATTAGACTAGATAAGTCTCTGCTTCACACACCGAGATAATGCAGTCTTTTCATTTTGTAATTCAATAAAACTGAACAACATTGGAAGGGGGTGAATACTTTTTCTAGGCTTTTGGCCTAGGCTCTAAATCAAGGCCCACCTTTTCCAAGGCCATATATAAATGGCCTATTGAAATTCTCTAACTGGTACATCTGAATGTCATACTGTTTCCACATGAGCTGAAAACCAGGCTTGTAACTGTCTCCAGGTGTGATTTTAACCCACATTACTGTGCATGGTTAAAACTATATTTCTAAGAAGGAAAGTCAGTTCTTAACGTGAGCTTGGTTTCTCCCTTAGTCACCAGGTACCTGTAACCATAAGATGCACGGTGACCTCATATGCATGATGATAACAGAGCTCATCAATGCTATGAAGAGCTTTAACCTTTGCGAGTGACTGGATGTCTACATGCAGTAAGCAGGACACCTGTTCATGTTCCGAGACCAACACAAACAGTCTGGAGGTTTGGTCAAGACTGCATTGCTATAAACTGCGTGTTCTACTCATGTGACACCTGTGTTACATAACAGCCTTATATAACTATGCCCTCATAAAAAGGTGGAAAAATATTTTTGTTTCATGCATGGCATGCACAAAAAGGACTTTATTTTTATAATAATGACTCACGCCCAGGAAAAAAGTTATTACTTGCAGCTGTTTGACAAGGAAAGATAAAGTAGGCTTATGTCCTTCTTTCAGGAAAAAAAAAGTTTCAACACTTTCTAGAGGTCACAGATAGCTCGATAAATATTTTGCAATTTACACCTTGCAGCTGGACACACTGATCTCTTAAATTTCCCCATTCCAGGAACTCTCACAATCCATATCAGAACTGTAATACTAGTAGGTTTGACATAAAAAAAACTTTTCAATCTGACTTCAAGTTACTGGTGACTAGATGTTTCTGTGCAAGATTTTAATTTGGTACAGTGCTCTAGGATTCCCTGATATGAAAGGCGCTATATAAAAATACACCTGTCTTGTCTGGAAGTGCTTTGAGATGGTGCACACTGTAGAAAGGCTTACTCATAAATCATTGACAACACTATGCCTCTTTTCTATAAATAAAACATCTGGTAAATAAGCAAAGTTCTGGCAGTGAGTAGGGAAAAGTGGTCTCTAGTCATTTAATTCAGATTAAATCACATCAAAACTGCCAAGCTGAGCACAAAAAGCATTCAGAAAAACAAATTGTGCTTATATAGAACAGCAAAAGCATGAACTAGTTCAAAACCTGTACCAATTTACAAATCTGCAAATAAACTTTAAAAACTGGGGTTACGTACGACAAACAATTCTACATGCTTTTCCATCAGAGTGCGTGTTTAGTTCTTTGATAACAGACTTCACGTGCACAAAAACATTTTGCACAGAAATATATCCATGTAACAAGGTGCTGAAAGTCAAGATCACAAGATCTGCTTCTTGTTTTTAAACTCATGGTTTTACAGAGAAGAATTTAGTCTTTTCCAAAAACGAGGACAATGTGCTCTTGCTAGATATCACACCTGTCGTATTTTACAATGAATAAATAAAAACAAACCTAAAATACCTGCTTAGAAATGTGCCATTAGAGAGCCCTGACAGAGAATAAGCAGCTGGGACATGGAGCACCTATCTGGACTGTGGGTGCAAGTGTGACTTGTTCATTCAATCAGAGAAGGCAGTTATTCTAGAAGAGAGGTCTCTAACCCTGATTTTCAATCCACTTACTCTTATACAGTAGATCACCCTGAATCAACTGTTCTTTAAAGATTAGGGACACTTGTTTAAACAACTGATCGATTACTGTTTCAATGCAGGGAACACTGGCCCTTGAAAGATACTATAACTTCTGTTCCAAATGATCTCTGACTGAACTGAACACACAACTTGATTATTAGATCACCGACGGGCCTTCAGAAACTGATAATGTAAATAATCGATAAACCTGCAGGTCCTGGGCTCTCCTCAGCTAGCCGATAAAAATGCAATATTGGGGCATGTACAGTATTTTGACCAAATCTGAATATGAAAACGTGCGAGCTTAAGTGAGAGAAAGAGCGGGTACTGTAGCTTACGCCGTAAAAATGTTTTACAGCATTTCGAAATTGTACGGTGTTCAGAATTTATAACCGTCACGTGAGTAACATGGTAAAGGTCAGCAGGTAAAGACTTAGACCCGTTTTATAATATAAATACTATTTCTTTGCAAAATATGCAAGGTTAATTCTTGAATATTGTGTAACTGGGAATGAAAACACATTTCACTTGCACGTGAGAAAGTGAGCAGTTAACTGGACTTTGTTCGCGATTGAAAATAAAAGACATTTTGTACCGAAGAGCTTTAGAAAACCGCATTCTTAACACTAAGCTGGTACTGCACCCCCGCACGGCACTGACAGGCAAAAGAGCTTTGGAAAGTCGAGTGAACAGTGTGGGAAACGAGAAGTGTGGATATAAGAGAGAGAAATATACCTAAATCGACAAAAAAAAACAAGACCGGTCTGTTGAACCTTAGAGAACTACAAATAAACAAATTAGTCATATTCAACAGATATAAATATTTAAAAAAAAACAACCCGACTAACACCTTCTACGAACTTTAAAAACGCCTGGATGTCACTCTTCTGGGCTTTTTATTTTACCAAAACACCAAACAACTCCCATCTGTTGTTGATATATTGTTAAAACATCATTGTCACGTACGCTCTTGTTCGTCGGGCTCCTATAACCCTGACGACATCTACCTCAGTTACAGTCCACAGATGCTATCTTTTCCGGCTTCACTCTATCAGAGACTGCACTGACAGCGGCTTTCAGGCAGTGCAGCTCAAGCTGAAAGAACAGTAACTGAACGCTCACCCATCAGGAGAAAGACGGCGTCCCAAAGTGGTCGACTCATCCTGGGGCTTTCCGGGCGGCGCAGGCTGCAACGGAACCGAACCGAACCCGGCTCCTGGACACTGAGACCTAGGCGGCTCGGTGGGGAACCGAACCGGGTATTCGGGTCCTGGACGTCTGTCTCTTCCCCGGACCCCCGGATTGGTTGCTGTGAAAGGCGTGTGGGGGGGTAACAGTCCCGCTTTGACTGAAATAAGTGCAGCTTTTCTTGATCTAAAACTTCGATTGTCCCTCGAGGAACATTATTGAAACAACAGCAAGTGCCGACCTCTTAGGCGGGTTTGTGGCTGTCGGACACCTTAGTCAGATGAGGCTGTACAAGGGCTGTACCCTTTCCTCGTTTCGAGCGTGTCCACCGGTATTTGTTGAAGGATAAACGGAGTTCAAGAGAAGAGTCCTCTCAGGTTCACGTCCAAACAATCCGGCCTCGCACTCAAAGCGTAGACTAACAGTCCGTTTGCTAGCACGCAGCCTAACAAATTTAAAATGAAAGCATTTAAATCTGTTACAATTGTCCAGTTTTCTCTTGCCGTTCAGTCGCAGGCTTTCGTAGCTGTGTAGAATATAGATTCTCGTCTTCTGCAGCTTTCGGCAAACAAGCTCTTCGAGTGACTGTCCTGGCGACTGTCCACCTTCAATTCCGAAGTAAAACAATTAAAACAAAACCAACCGAGGCGGCGGGCTGACTCCGGCGGGCGGAAAAGCCAGGTCAACTTGTCCACCGTGAGTGACGAAACGAAGGATGCCCCTGCCGTTGTGTCCTTACGAGCCGAAATTACCGTGAGGGTGTAGTACTGACATCCCGTTCACGCTACCATTCCAACTCTCTCCTACTCTTAGTGTTGCTGATTTTGAATTCAAAGTCAAATTCAAAGCTTCGCTTTAACAGGTACGCACACAGATCCACTCCTGCAGTCAGTCCGTACTGCTCTCCAGCTTTCTCTCTCTCTCTGTCTCAGCTGCCTGTTAACTCTTCCGTCAGGAGCCGCACACACGCCGGAGACAGGTGTGTCCGCCCCTATCGGGCCTGTTAGGGCATCTCGTAGCGGATGTTGGCTGTGAATGAAATTCCCCAAAACGAGCTGTCGGAATGGGTGTGTCCTCCTCCTTCTTCCACCTGTTATTCCCACTCCGTTCTTAATGTCAGCTCGATTACACCGCCATATTTCCCCGACGGCAGTTCAGCCCAAGTACGGAGTTGGCTCGCTCTGGGGTAACGCCTGTCCGAGACGACGTGAAGGTGCTTTCGATAAGAGAAGTTATAAAGAGTCAAACTCGACATTTGAAAAGTCTTGAATGTTTTTGCACGTATGAACCTAATTTCAGGAAATCTAAAGAAATAAGCACTCTCCGAATTTTTCCACAAATATTATAGATGCATTCTTTTTATAGTCACCTCAATATTTACAAGGTATACACAAGTAGAAAGCTTCACATCGATTATATTTTAACACATGATTATAAAGAGTAAGAAATATAACAATTACAGTTTAAGACTCGATACAGTTTATTACAATTGTTTTTAGCTTTATCTGGTCAGATCTCAGAAGATAAGCACGTCTGGGCCATTAAAGGCATTTTTCCAAACGGTTTGGGGCGTCAACCCTGTGTTTTGGCTAAAAAAAATAACTGTGAACTTTATCAGTGTAAATCTCCTTAGACGTTTTCTCTGAGTTCAATCGGCGAAGCGATCTCTCACTTTCCTCGCTTGGACTGCTGCGCAGAGGGGCTTCTCTGCGACTTCAGCTGCGGAAGAAACGCTTTACGATTCTTTGGGATGCAAAGTACTATATGAATGCAAGGAATCAATAGTTTAAAGGTGGGATTGATAGGCACCTCATTGACGGGAATCAAATTGTCAGGTAGTGTGTGTATTCAAATGTCCCACAGTATTCAGAGGCACAAAACTTGATTTATTAAAAAAAGCCCTGTGATGTATACATACCTGTGATGTTTTCGTTGTTCAATTAAACCCGTTTGTAAAGTTTGTACATGGCGCCCCCTTCTGGCCACGCGTAAACATTCTGTTGCTGCTTCAACAGATCACAAACGCTCAGCTCCGCTGATATCATAACGTATCAATCATTACTTCAATTAGGCAGGGACGGGACGTAGTGCGTAGTGCAGTCTAATTCATAGACTGTCTCCAAATATCAGCGACTTCATTAAAAATAAGCGGGTTTAAGAGGGCTTGTTTCCAGGAAAGTCCCTTATAGACTCCACCCATGCTACATCGAGCAAGGAAGTACCGACCCTTCCTGTGTACCGTCTTGCTCAGAGAGCAGTAGTTTGAGTGCATATGCTCCCAATACTCTTTGTAATGCTGCTTTGGATAAAAGCTTTTACTAGACGACTAATTGCATTTACTGCTATTACATCAATGTCACTGGATCAGGGTTCTCCGCAGTCTAAGTGCATAAAAAGACTTTCTCCACGGCTACACGGAGGTATTTTACATGTAATGCTTTATCAAAGCTCGCCGCTCCCTAGTGCATGAGAATCTGATCACGTCTCATGTGCTGTTAGGCCTGAGAGCAATAATGCATTCATTATAAACCTGTGCTCGAAGCTAATGGCCAAAGCAATTAATCACTGGCCAAATGCATGTGTGCACTTGCCTGCAAGGCTTTTGTAAACCAACACTAAGGAGGACCTATCTATCAATTAAAGGTAACATTACCCGCAGGACAAGCTGAGATCTTAGGAGAACATGATAGATGTCTTCTTTTTTTCTAGCGATTGACATCAATATTTAATCACCCAACACGTGTTTTCTTCTTGTGGGCACAAGCTGAGCGCTTTCACCCCCGGAGCAAAAGAGGCCGTGCATAATTAATCGTGCACGTATGAAAGAGTTATTCGTGATGAAAGAAGCACCTTTTAACAGTGTTGTATAGACACAGGATATGAACGCGTCGGGTCTGACTGATACTGACGCTGATCAAGAAATGATCCTTCCGCGTCTCTGAAGGGTTTCAGCCGTCACTGAGCCGCTCTTGGGAAATGAAAAGGAAAGAAAACTGAATGGGCGTTTTTTTCAGGGGAGTAGAAGATTGTGCGGGCCGATGTTTTTCTCATCGATTAAGGAGCAGACTAGATGCGAGAATAACGACCGGTCATACAGTGAAGGAAGCACACAAATTTCTTTTTCACCACACAAGAGACCTCACCAACTGCCCGGACTTCATCCAGACGATTAGTGAGTTTCCAACGAGAAAATTCATGTTTAATCGGAGACTGTGGCGACACAACGTCAGCAGTAATGAAACTCCTCTTTCTTGGTATTTTCATCTTGTATGAATGAGCTTATTCAGTCTGACACATGAGAAGAAGCATTTTATGGGAACTGTTTCTTTGTATTTACATATTTGTTTTCATCCCAAATGTTCTCAAAAATGCTGTACATACATTTCCCCCTCCCCTGAAGAGAATCACCCTCTTGGGTAACACAAGGCAACCATTATGAGCCAGGAGCTCCAGAACACAACACAGCAAATAGAGAAGTTAGGAATTGCTTTAGACATTTTAGGTAACTGAGATTGCACACGTCCAAGGTGGATGGCCCTTTCTACAGCACCGTGTCCCTGATCACCATACTGGGGCATTGGTTTGGAGAGCGCCACCTTGGTGATCAACACAACTTACTGCTGCAACCTGCTTTTCCCTGGAGGTCTTCCTCCTCAGTGCTGACCAGTAAGGCCCAGAGCCTCGCAAATCCTTTGAGATCTGACAAAAACAGGCTATGGCTTCTCCTTCTTACAATGTTTCATTGCGAATATAAAATATCTTTTTGAAGGGAATTTCGAGTATTCATGGGAAGAACCTTAATACATCAGAAAGAGGGCAGGTGAGAGGAGGCTATTTAGCCCAGCCTGGTTGTTAGCATCTAGCTGGTCTTAGGATTTTTATGGATTCTGCATGTGCTCTTTATTGACCAAAGTGCCATTAAGTCCTGAATCGAATGTCTCATTTGAAGGATGGTACCTCTTACCCAGTGTACCCTGTCACTAAACTGGTTTAGAAATTCTGGTGTAGAGGGAAGAGCGCCACCTAGTGTTAGAAAGCAATCTGATTTTCATTAGAGGTCTCCTACTGAACAAGCCTGCCATCACTTAGGGTGTGCATCAGGATAAGATCAGGCTGTATTGTAGTCCTGCTGCTACTTTTGCATCCCCAGAGTGTCGAAAGATTTATTCTGCCTATTTATTCATTGCCTATGCAAAAAGCAAAGAAAAATGACTGTGTGGTAATGGGAAAATACAGACTTCAATACATATACAGTAATTCAGTACTTCAATATAATTTATCAGCCATACCAGGGTGGCTGAAGAAAAAAATATTGACCAAAATGACCATTCAGTAATTGACCATATAGTATTCACTTGTCCAATCTGGAGCTACTGAGGTATCTAGTCACATCTAGACAGGAACATATACAAGAAATTGTATATGGGCAATAAAGTGATCTTCTTTTTCTCAAGTGGTCATTCTCAGAGCATGTCTGGCAGTGTCTCAAAACTACATTTCAGATCAGATCACTTTATTAGCCCTATAAAATTTCTTGCATTAGGAATTTGTCTTTTCGCATACCCCAGCTTGCTCTCCATGAGACACACAGACAGGGAGAGAAGCTTGGGGTCAGAGCACAGGGTCAGCCATTTATACAGCCCCTCTGGAGCAGCTGGGGTTAAGGGCCTTCCTCAGGGGCCCAACAGAGTAGGATTCCTCTGCCGCCACGGGATATGAACCAGCAACCTTCCAGCCACAGGCGCAGATCCTTAGCCACAGAGCCACCACACATTTGGCCACCACATATTGTCCCCAGTATTTGTAAGGCGCAGTCACCCTGTACTGGTAGTTGGCTCTCTGGAGTGGCCCTCTCTGAAGAACTTCCTTGATTCTGAGGGAGCAGCTTGCAGCAGCTGTATGAAACAGTAGCTGCCTCTCCGATCTGATGCGTAGTGTACAATGTGTCAACAAGACTTTCCCATCTCTCTCGCCTTTATCCCATGAAGTCAACTAGTTATTTTTGAAAATAAAACCATTGTAGAACTGTCAGACATAAGGACAGGAATGCCACAGCACGAATACAAACCAGGGGCTTTTCTAAAAGGCCAAGGAACACATAAAATATCCTAAAATCAAGTCCAGTGTCCCTCTGTTTCCTGCATCATGGTTTACAACACAGTCCTTTTCTCTGGCTTCCCATGCATACTGTATGTCCTGGTTTCACAGTACTCTTAACATTTCAATATTTCATTTTACCTGAAATAATACATGAAGCTGCAGTCACACCTAGAGACAGCGATGCAGGAGAAAAAAAGAGAAAAAAAAACTATTTTATTAACACCAGAACGCAAAACAAAGACGTCACGTTGCAGCGTGATCACTAGGAATGCATGACTTAAAGCGACTGCGTGTTTCAAGATCATAGCAAGAATATTTACATAACACTGATGTCCAGGTTAGAATTTCAAATATAAAGGACTATTGTGTCCACCTGGTTTTTGTAAATCAAGTCAGAAACCGTTATTTTTCTAGCTATACATGCAGATGCGTACGTGAACTAATGCACATATTAAGAGCGGTCATGTGTGTAGAAATTTTAAAAGCAACACAAGTTAGCTAATCCACGTCTCTCACCTCAACTCCGCTAAATTCTGCACGACAGGTTTGCTTGGCGCAGACTTGATTGACAGCTGCGGCTTTCACTCGCTGTTAACTGGAAGTCCAGGACCTGATTGGCGGACGTCGACGAAATCGAAGAGTTCAGGTCCGTGTTTTAGCCCACTAGCCCCAGTGGAGCAGCTTGTGTGGGCAGAAGCACGAGCGGAGGGCGAGCAGGCATTTCAGCACCGCCGAATGAGGACAGCGCCGAGCGCGGCTCCCGAACACGGCGCCGAAACGGCCAGGGTGCGAATTACCCAGACTACTCCGCCGGCAGCCAGCGATCGTTTACGGAAAGCAAAAGTATTTTACTTTTTTTTTTTAAAAAAGAGAATTAATTCAATTAAAAGGTATTTCGATGCGAAGACACATTACATCCGAAATCCTTTCCGGCAGGGTAAGAGTTCGATATGTTGTCTGTAATCCCATGAAATCCGTATATGGATCCAAGTGCATCATACGAAAAAGATAAGTAGTTCTTTTAACAAGACCGGAGTTGCAACAAAAGCGTAAAACTATCGTTAAGTCAGATTTTGTTGTCATATAAACAGAAAATACCTTATTTTTTTTAAATGCACCGTTTTATAAACAGGGATTTTCAGATAGGAACGCATTTTACGTCTGATTTTTTAAATAACCATTCAAAAAACTACCTTTCAAATGACCGTGGAGGGATTTGGGTTTATAAAGCTAAAACGACTCCCGTTTTATACAGACACGTCTGACTATACATTTACGGTTCTTATATCCTTTTAATTGGCTGCGGTGATTAAACCGTTTCCTTCTCTGCAGTCATTTCTTGATCATTTGTTTCAATAACGTTTTGAGTGTTTTGCTCATCTTATTGCTCCCCATTTATTTCAATTAATAAATAATATGACGCGTTAAAAAAGGAAACGCGGACATAAAATATTTTAAATATCTGCTGTTTCTACTGTGGCAAAATATTTCCTAATGTTTTTTTAATGAAACATTGAACTTAATTTAAACGAAATTAAAAGCTAAAAGCTAAATTCTCGATTTGATTGTCTGGACATGGCTGAGAAATTCAACGTTACCCGGGAAACTTTGAACAGACTCCTGTCGCTTTACAACTTGTCCCGCCGGGAGTTTATCAACCTCTACGGCCTCCAGCCGCTTGTTTACGTGCCCGAGCTCCCACGCGTGGCCAAGCTGCTGTTCGTGGCTCTGTACGCCGTCATCTTCGCTCTCGCGCTGGCCGGAAACACCTTGGTGGTCTTCGTCATCGTGCGCAGAAAGTGCATGAGAACGGCCACCAACCTCTTCCTCTGCTCGCTGGCCTGCAGCGACCTGCTGGTGACCTTCTTCTGCATCCCCTTCACCCTTCTGCAACACGTGTCCTCCGAGTGGTTGGGCGGTAAGTGAGCTCCTGTCCAAGGCTAGTCGCTGGAACTCCTCTTCGCACAGAAAAAAACAGACAAAAAAACGTCTGACAAAGTCACTCTTAGCAGTACTGTGTACGGACTAGTAAGGTACTGGTCAGAGAACCGTTCTCTGTCTGAGGCAATAAAAAGTGTACCAGTTCCCAGCATCTCTAAATGAATACAGCGACTTAGAAAAACAACAGCAGGCAGAGGTCAAGGGTCTTAAGAGCAAGGCAGAAGATACACAGGGCTGTTCTTTGCAGTGTAAGGCTATAGAGCCCAGATTTGGTCGTGTTCCCCGAATTTTTTTCTAGGAATGATCAGAAACCAATGAAAGGGTAGGGAAGAAAAAGGAAACATCACGTTCGAACGTGACAGGCAGTGGTTGGCTTTATGGATGAGCAGAAATGCAGAAAAAAAGCCACGTTTGTCCTCTGTTATGTTAATGCTGCCACATTATTGTGTTTTTCCTCTTCACTCCACTGTATGTTTGCCACAGTTTATGGATCACCAAGGTGGCAATTCTGCCCCTCCTGGGCTTCGCCCACCACTCTAGGATCAGGGTATATGAGGTGTGCCAGTTCAGACTTATTTTCCTGCACCCGCTACCTGATTTCTTGGATTTCTTGTGTGCACACTGCAATCCATTCTGTCTGCACACCTTTCATTCATCCTTAAATGGGGAAAGCTCATTTATCAGGCAGGGCCTGAGAGGTGACGAGGTGCTAGTCTTGCTGTTATTTGGCAAGGCTGGGGGCCTGGGGTGAGAGAGATTCCCAGCAGCCCTGCTACAGGGAGATACGCCAGACAGGTCCGCGTGGACAGGCTTGACCCAAGGGATCGAGCACGAGCTGAGAGGGAAAGGCAGTACAGGGAGCAGGGGAAGTATCCCCCAGGAAGCAATGAATCATTCCTCTGGATGGTAAGATGTCACTTTCAAGCACATGCATCTCTTCTCTCTATCTCTTGATCTACCCCCGGAGATCTCTGAGGCCACCTCTCCATCCTATTGACTGCCTGATCGACCTATCTGTCTATTAACTCTAACTCAGCAAAAGCAATGAGATGATGATGAGACTTTCATCAAGCACAGGTTTTTGAAAACGATCATGGCTCAGTTTTATGTTTTTTTTTTAGTTCATGGTTACAGACAGTGGGATGCTGTGGTGGTTAGCTCTATGTGTCTCACAGCCTATAAATCCTATAAATCCTGTGCTCAGTTCTGGCCTGGGATACCTTCTGTGTGGAGTTTGCATGGTTTCCCTACCCCTGGGTTGCTGTGAGCCCATACTGTATAGCAGGAATCTAGCCAATGATTTGTCCTGGTGAAAGAAATGACTCTTCTTTGTCATTTTTAAGTTTATGCATTGATATTTAGTCCTGACAACCTAGCTGCATAGTCAAAGCCAATACCATTGCTTCTTTCAAGCAACGACTGAATGAGATCCTTGGATCAGTTATCTACCAGACAAGCTAGACTGGCCAGCATGAATGTGTAAATTATGAGCTCAGTTGTAATTTGCTGAGAGAAAATTAGTTTTTGCCAAAACAGCAAGAACATGCAAACAGACAGGGCTTAGGATCTGTAAGTACACCATGCTACCAGACCTTCAAGTTGATGATAAGTACAGGTACTGTATACAACAGATGAAAAGAAGCTCGTGCAACTCATAGCCTTTCCTAACACCTCCCACCTGGCCACCTTTGAGCCAATCCTCTTTTATCACATCACAGGCAGCACCACCCAGTACTGGAGGATCAGCTGTGATTGGAGGAGAGCCATGTCAATTATCACTACTTACCAGTATGGCAAGCCTGCAAGGCTACGGGGGTCGCATATCACACATTTAGGTTAGAGGGTGCTGATTGATCTCTTTTGTTCTTGAGCAGAGGAGATTATCCAGAGATTTGAGTAAAGTATTCAGAATCCTGTAAGGTACAGTCTGTTGGATGACATCATGCTCACAAATGAACTGAGGACCACAGAAAATGAGTGATACCTTCAAAAAGGGCAGGATGAAATTCTGAGACCAATAATTAACAAGCAAGTAAGCAAGAGGGAGCAAATGCCTCCTCTTGTGATCTTTCCTACCACCCAATTTTAATCCATATAGCAGGCCTCTGAAATATGTGCTGAAAGACAGTAGTTTAATTCTTCAGGCTGTGGTCCCATGAAGTGTGAACACTGTTCCCCACAGGCCAGCTGGGCTGCAAGGTGTTGCCATGTGTGCAACTGGTTGCCGTGGTATCCAGCACTCTCACGCTCACCTGCATCGCCATGGAGAGGTACCAGGGCATCGTCCACCCGCTGAGGAAAAAAGGGCAGTACACCAGCCGCCGGGCCTGCAGAATGCTGGGTAAGGAGCAGGGTCTAATAAAAAAAACTATTTCCATCTTTTGGGGAATATTTTCTGTTTATATGACAACTAAAGCCATGGCCAATGAGATTCACAGTCCAGCAGATTTTCTCATTGTGTTGAAGAAAAACTTGATTGATCAAATAAATCCACCACTATGCTGCCTGATCAGTAATGTTAATGATGGACTGGTCTTCAGGAGTCAGGAGTTTCTGGGTCTCCTCTGTGCACTCGGAATTTCTTATATGAAGCAATTGATTGATTCATTGGTTGCTGTTTTGGGTGTTTAACAACTAAGGAGGCAATGTTAACTTGTCCACCGCTGGCGTTGGCTGTTTAACCTTTCCTGTTGTCCCCAGAACACCAGAAGTGAACTTTCTCTCCAAAGGACTTTTCTGATTTCTTCTGACTGCTGTTGACTGCTGACATTGCCTAACCAGTTTGTCTTGGCTTAGGTCCTCCAGATCACACGACATCCCAGTTCAATGCCACAAACCTTGAAGACTTTACACAACTGGAACTTCTGTTTGAAGTTAGATTTTCTTCTGGAGTGAGGCCACAGCATTTTTGCTTTTAAAAATGCAAATCTTCCTCATGATGACTGAAGCAGAATGCCAATATTTAATTCCAAGAAGAAAGAGGGGAAAAAAAGTGGATGATGAACTGCAAATAAAAAAACAAGCAGTTTTGAAGCATTTGAGTCAAACATTGCGGCTACTTTCGTTCAGCTCGTCTCTGTCTCTCTTCCTTTGTGCAGGAGTGGTGTGGACTGTTTCAGCCATTGTTGGGTCGCCAATGCTGTATGTGCAGACTCTGAAGGTAAGATTAAAAAATGAGCCAAAATGAAAAAAGGTAGATAGGAGGTGCACCTGTGTAGTTCAAGCAGTAAAAAGACAGTGTTGGAGCTAGTCGATCAAAGCATAATGCTTGATCTAAGCATTCAAAATCCTCAAAGACACTGACAAAGCCAGCAGACTTCTTCAGAATGAACACTGAAAGTGCATTCAAAATTAAGAACTGAAGGCAGTTCCATTCACAAAGAGTGGTGGGAGCATGGAAAAAGCTACCCAGCCATGTTGTTGCAGCTGATACCCTGGCTTGTTCTGAGAAATAACTGGATGAGATCCTTGGATCAATTAACTAACGACCAAACAATCTAGATGAGCAGAACGGTCTCCTTTCATTTGTAAGCAATCTTATATTCTTATGAGGCCACTCTCTGATTGCTTTCTCTGAGCCATTCACTTCAGGTCTTTCTGTGTGAATCTCTTTTGCTGGTGCTGGGATGTTAGGGGTAAAGAGCTGGAAAAGAAAAAAAACAACCAAACCAGACCAGAAGCAGCTGACCTGCCCTTGCTCTCTCTCTGTGTAGGCAGAGTATGATTTCCTGTTTGACCGTCACCACGTCTCCTGTCTGGAGAGCTGGCCTGACCTCTCTCTGAGGCGCAGTTATGCCCTGTTCCTGCTGGTGGCGCTGTTCCTGCTACCTTTGGGCTCCATGCTGCTCCTGTACTCCCGGATCGGGTTTGAACTGTGGGTTCGCAGACGTGTGGGTGACTCCTCATCTCTCAATTCCTTCCACCGCCACGACAACGGCAAGAGCTGCAGGTACCCACTGGAGAGGGCGGGGCTTGTGGGGGCAGCCACTCAACTTTCCAGACCTGCAAAAAAAAGTAGCTAGTGAGAAAGTGTGATCTGTACAATGGCCGTCTTGAAAATAGTCTGTGTCCTTTGGCTCGGATCTAAGGGGGGGAGAGAGAAAGGAAGGGACTGCAGGCTCTTGAAACAAGGATGTAGTCTGTAGATTCCATTGCAAAACTTTTTTTTTCTCATGTCCCATGGTCACATTCCTCAAAGCCTCAGGTTGCCTTTAATCTGCCACAATTCTTTTGAAAAAGGAAAAAAAAAACATTTATGAAGGTATGTTTGTTTGTTTTGGTATCTCTCAGTTATGTATTTGACAAAATTCGTTTCCAAATTCTCCAAAAACATAGCTTGGTGGCTTTATGAAAACTGGAGCTTGTTTTTTGTCATTTGGTGTACTGGTGATCCCAGCAATTTGGCTTAAAGTAATGCATTATGAATGCTGAACCATTACGATCTGCTTTTTGCTTGGGACACAGGATAGCCCCAGTTCACATGACTCCCTTCGATTGTTAATCAAATCATTTTAGAAACGTCAGAATGGCCGCTCAGCTTCTTTAACTGTGGACAGTTTGCAGGGCTTCACCTCCATCAGATGGTGTCGGAAACAAAAGATGGGGAGAAAATTGGGACCGATTAGAAGAAAATCACCCATCTCTAAGTTGCCATGTCAAGGTTTAAGTTTTTCTTTTTCCCCGTGTCTGTTGTTCTGGCAGGAGGAAGAAGCGTGCCGTGTTGATGATGGTGATGGTGGTGCTGCTCTTCGCTGCCTGCTGGGCACCCTTCCACATTGTGCACATGCTCTTTGAGTATGGTGAGCTGTCACTGAATGTCTGTGTGCACTGAGCTTGCACTGCATGGTGTCACGGAAATATACCTATCAAGGAAGCCACAAGAGAGAGTTCTCACCTGAGTAAGGTCTTTATTTTAATATTGCAATATTGGGAGCCCTGCTGTCACACTGCAGAGTGCATCAGAGACTCAACTTGCTACAGGCAGTACAGGCTTTTTATAAATATGTTGTATGCAGTGGAAAAATACAGCACTTAGTCCCTTTTCTAATACTTTCCCTTTCCTTAGGGCAAAAAAGATTACAACATAGAAACGAAAGAAGAAGCGCCAATACATATTGTGCAAAGTTTAGCAATTGCACTCGGCTAATTTGGTCATCTAGACAGTATGTCCTGTCGTGACAAACTGTCTTCTGACAACCTGCACGCAGCACAGCAGTTACATCATTGTCATATATTTCTCTAAAGCTCTTTAACATTTTAAGAATCAATTTACCCATTAGATGTCCATTTCAATGTCATCTTCATTGGCCAGTTCTGGCTGGAGTTGCACTAGTGGTGTACAATTGGCCTTGGTGATGCTTTACCTGTTAGAGAGGCTTACTGTATAAACATCTCCATGGATCTGGGGAGTAGCTGCATCGCTAGATAACAACAACAGTAATAATTATTTACTGCTTTTCAGGCCAAAGGATCCCAGAGTACTTTGGCATATACTGTGGGTGGGGGGAGACTCACTTCATTTGCTATTAAGGAGCAACACCCAATTGCTGACATATCATAGCCACCATGCACTAATGACCTTACCCCTACAGCAGATCAGGAAGAGCACTGAAGCAATGAAAAATGACATCGCGGATTGAATTCGGGGGGAGCTTCAGGAAAGGCGGTTTATTCAAGCCGAGGAGTAATTTAGCCAGACACCCTTACTCTGATGAGCAGTGCGATGGGATCTTGAACCATGTCCCCAGGTTCCTTGTTCAGGTTCTCTGCTCCGTAATATGCAGATGTGACACTAGGGTGCTTGTGGGACTGTGCTGTCTTGCTTTTCAGATGTTGAGGAAATCTCAGTTGCTTCCTTCCTGGCTTTCAGTATTCAGTGTTACAGTCTCATCATCATCCCGATTTGTCTGCAGCCATGGTTAAAACATTTCACAAAAACTGTCCTAAAAGGGTTTATTAGCAAAGTAGGTTTACTGGTTACTGCATGTGATCCATTTCCCCCAGAAAACACATAGATAAAATCAGCTCCCAGATTCTGGGGATGTTACTTGATTTCCAGATCACTGTGGTACACTAGGAACACACATGCATGTGCTCTCCTCTTTTAAGTCTGAGCAAGCCTGTCGTCCTCAGGATCTGGAGCTGCCGTGTAGCAGACAGTTTCCACTTGTACTTTTACAAAGTGAACTAGACAGGCCATGTACCAGCTTTGCCAACAATAGGGAAATCAGATATTACAAATCCTGCAGATAAAGCCGTGGACTATCAGTAATGAAAAGGGTTGTTGTTTAAGTAGGAAAGGATACCACACAAATTAAAGTATCCAGCTTCTTTATAACAAGTTTTTTTTAAAAGGTCTTGTCTGGAGTCAATATTTTCCAAATGCACCATTCTGTTTTATCTTATGTTGCCCCAGGCTTCCTTATCGACCTGAGGTGTTCTTTAAATATTTGATAAAAGTAGAGTTTTACATGAATAAGTCTTGGCAATGAAATGTCCTGACAGCCAGGAACAGCAATTGGTTCAGTTGATAGCTAATAATGGGGTTTGAAATACAATGCAAAGATGTTCCCACAAAACCGGAGCCTTCAGACTAACCAATTAGTCTATTAGCAGTTCATTTAGCCAGAGGGAGACACAGGAACTCAGGGACTTGTTAGCTGTTTGCCTGGGAGCTGCACTGATTCTCCTTAAAGAAAACCAGCTGTACAGGGACACCCAGTCCCATGAGCGACTCAAGAGTTTATCCTCCCTTGGGGTTCTAGACACGAAAAAATGCAAATTTCACCATCTGCCTACCTTCCTGTAATTAAAAATCAAATGTGCTCTGGGCAACTCAAAGTGTCGAGCTCCCCGTATTAAAAATATTTTTTCCCCACTCATTTGATGAGAGGTACAGAGACTTGACAAAATCCAGAGATCTCACTAAGTACATATAGTACATCTTGATTTATATTGCAAAGGGCTGAAGAAAAAATGTGTTCCTACACAGTTGAGTGCTTTCAGATGAAGCGAAAGGACAGATGCAATTGGAAGCAAATTCAACAGGGCAGTGCTTGCTAAAAATATTTTCTTAAGTTTACTTGGTTTGTTGTGCTGCTGTTCTGTGGTCTTATAGAAAATGAGAGGTCATTTGCACTTTGTTGCTAAGACCCAGGGTAAGCTATCCCAGGAGACTGTGGTCAGGATTAATCAAAACCTAGGCCTGCCTACCCATTACTGAAAATGAAATCAGCAGAAGATGGCAGATTTCCACCGAGCAAGGGGCAGAGGTCTGCCATCGAGTGCAGTGTAATTCATAACTTGTCACTGGCAGGTATGTGGAGGTTTTGATGCCAATCTTGCCCTGTGATCACTTTTCATGTGAAAAATACCACAAACAACAAAAAAAAATCTGCCAACATTTATCATTCTGGCAACGCTGACAATGGCTGCTCAGGAGAAGATTCAGATGCCCGGAGGCCTCTGTTTTTTTCCCCCGCCATCTCTGAAGGGAGTCCTCTCTCAAAGTTCGACCTGACTGTCAGAGCTGTCAGGAAAACAAAGCATCACTCTGCGGAGGAGTTTTCCCCGAGAGATGGATTTCATTTTTGTAATTGGCTTTCCTTATCCGGAGCCATTTCTCCTTTCCCAATCCACCCTCTTCCAGCATCTTAAAAGCTGATTCCAATGCTATTTTATTTGCTTTTCAACAAACCCACCGCACTATAACTTTATGGTCTGTAACATGAACAAAGAGAAAGTGGGGGGGAAAAACAGCACAGCAAATTGACTTTGTGAAACTAAGAGTAAAACTAAACTGTACTGTAAATATTGACAGTCACAGAGTCTCTAAATGACCTGAGCAATTTGCTCCTCTGATGTTGTGCTGCCCATGAGAATGTTCTGTTGCTCATTGTGTGGAGCCCGGTAAGAAAGCCTGACTCAGCAGATCTCTGGTTAAGAGCTGGACTATATTCATGCGATAAGTGCTTCAGATAACCTGGAGCTTACCCATTCAGTGCATCATATGTGAGCCGGAGAACCTAAAAGTACAGTCTAATTCAGTCCAAATTTCACTAGAAGCCAGGCTGCACAGTACCTTCTACACAGTAGAAGATATGCTGGTAACTAAGGAATTAAAGTAAATTTTGTTGGCGTGGATCAAACCTGAAGCAGCAGCAGACAGGCAGAGCAAGCGTCTTAGCAATGTTACACATTTGTAAGATGTTGTAATGCTTCTGACATGCTCTTCAATTGATCCCACCAGGCCCAGTGGAACATCAGGGTTCCATCAAGTACGATCAGGTACAGCACTGGTCACCCACTTTGCAATGCTAATATTGGGAGCCTATTTACATAACCTCTGTCTGGTCACAGTTTTGTTGCATCCATGCCTGATATTAAGATGGACACCGGTAAAGTAAGCAAAATTCAAATCAGTGGTGGTGATCTGACCAAGAAGCAATGTGTAAATACTAAAAAGACAAGTTGCAGTAAAATCCCTTAAGGAACACTGAGTTAGTGGGGTAACATCAGCTATGATTGATGAATTAGCCACACAGGAGACCGACCAATGAAAACACGGAGCAGTAATCCCCATGTACTTTTCCATTTGATCAGGTAGGGTGCCATGATTTACGGAATCGAGAGCAACGCTTCAGTCCAGAAGGAGAAAAATAAGGTGGTCCAGAGACAGAAGCCATCAGAAACCAATCATAACCAGCCCTGTGACTACTGCATTGTAATTGAACTATAACCACTTATTCCAGACTTGTTTAGAGAAAAGGCAGATTGGAAGATTGAACAGTAGTTGTTAAATACTTGAAGATCCTGGCAAAGTTTTTGCTAACATTAGGGCCAGATTTCAGGGACTCATTGATGAGGTTAGCAACACATGTGCAATGGGATTTAGGAAGAGGCACCGGAATAGAGTCTAGGAAAAATTAAGACATGAGGTTTTGTCACATATTAACTACCAGCATCAACAGCAGTAGAATAAGAGAAACTCAAACTAATTTAAAAAAGAGCATTTTGAGGGCTTGGCTATCATGGCTGTAGGAGACGAGGTCAGAAACTGGTTATTAATTAAACATGGGTTTGGCTTGGATACTTTGCTTGCGTAAAGTACTTGTCAGGGGTTTGCAGAGCAGCTCGTAAGATTTGCAAGTACGCCGGGTTTTTCCCATGAAGCAGAGGGAGCTCACACTGTTATAGATTTGTCCATCGCTGGAGAGACAGAAGAGTGTCACCTCCGACAGCAGAATGCATGATAAACCAAGCTTATCTCTTCAGGCTCAGCATCCTCCTCAGGGGATGGAAACTCATTTTCACAATTCGCAATGGTTCTAGGCAGGTGGGATAGAGACCCGTGTACAGACTGGGGAGATGGATCAAGTGGAGAGACACATGGATGCAGACTCATACAGAAAGGGAGAGCTGCCATGTCCAGTCAGGTGAAAGAGTGAATATAAAGGCTGTGTCCTGTACCTGAGGGCCTGCTCCTCTGCTTGCAGATGTGCTGGCGGACTGGTGCGACGAGGTGACGGAGAAGATGTGGCTGGCCGTGGTGCAGGCCGTGGCCTTCTCGCACTCCTTCAACAACCCGGTCCTGTACGCCTTCATGAGCCGTGACTTCCGCCAGAGCTTCGCCTCCCTGCTGCCTCGCCCCCACCGCACCCACCCGACCAGCCACTGAGAGAGCCGCTCCCCCCGTCTGCAGAGGACTGAGGCAGCACACCGGGCTCGGTCAGCTAGCATCTGGAAACCGCAGGGCTCCTCACCCTCCTCTGCATTGCAGACACCGGACTTGTAATGTCAAAGGCATTTGACGAATTATCAGCCACACACGTAAGAAAGTGAGTGGAGCAGAATTCTGCAATCTAAAGTGCATGATGAGTAGCTTAGTGCTTCCAGACCTACAAGCAAGACAAAATGTATATTGCTTTGCATCGCATGTAAGATACTAACATTAGAAAGAAAGTCAGCCTGATTTAAAGATGGCTTTATCCTCAACACTAAAACAAGACCCCAGGCAGTTGAAGGTCCTGTTGAAAATTAAAGAAATGAAAACTAAGAGCTGGCATACATAGATCTGACCGTCACAGATACTCCTTTGCACAGAAAAAAGTGGACATTTGGAACCAACTTCCAGGCCAAGCAGCTGAAAGTGAAGACCTAGGATCAACTAGGAGAGAACAACTGTTTCTATATTAACACTGAGCCATTATTCTATACATAACAGCTTTTTACAAGTCTAAATTATTCTTCTACATAGTTCACCACTGTGCAAATACAGTAACTGTGAGGCATCTGACACAGAGGAAACGAAATCTGAGTGTTTTATATGACTGACTTATTGGACATCATTTGAAATGGTGGTCCAACAAGAAGGTTACTTTAAAATGTCTTTTTATCCCAGCTCTCAATAAACAAAAAACTTAACACAAGCCCATAAATGTTGAGATGTTCATTTGTTGCTTGTGTTCCGATTCACACACCGGGCTCTATACCTGAAGCACTATTTTGATTAAGTCTCAACTCAAAGCAACACTGGGTTTAAAGTCCTTCCTTTTAATTTCCCACTGGATGCATTTCAGAAAGCCTTAACTGAGAGCTGCCACTACCAGGCAAGGCTTTCTGCTTAATCTATTGATCTGGTATCAATAAAACTATTAACATGATTTTACTCATCTGCTTCTGGCTCATCAAAAAACAATTCTTCATTTGTGCATTTCATCTCCATTAGAGAGACTGAACTTCAAGCCTTCACAAATACAGTATATGCTTGTTTGCCACATTAAGATTTGGCATTTGCTATCTATTCTCATTCTCTGCTTTGGAACTGAATTGACAATGCTTAAGGAGCTGTGAACCTGAGATAAGGACTTGCTGAAGCCCAGTATTCTGAGCCTGTTTGCCACCCAAACAATGATAGGCTAATGTAATGGAGGGTATTACGTTTCCTCTGAAAACATGCACCACAAATGGGAAGCATGAAAATTTATTTTAGATATACATAAACAAGTGGATATTTTTTCATGCCCAAGTTTAACAGAAATTCAAGTTTCCCTACCACCTCCTTTCCTTAACCTAGCCCCGACCAAAGCTTTTTCAAAAATATAAAAATATAACGCAAGCACCATTAACAGAGCTACATTTTAGTTATTGTAAAAAAAAAAAAAGTCCCTTGGTTATTGTTGCTTTGGTGTGGAATTAATTTTTCCCTACCTATCAGCCTTTGAGGGCACATGCACAAAGACTTAATGATATTTCACATTTGTTTCAAAAATCCTGAGCTGCTGAACAGGAAAATATTTCAGCGTATCATTTTTGTATCAGTCATAAAAAAAAAAAAAAAATTGGGTGTGCAGGACCCAGGGCAGTGATCTTTATATCTGCTCACTTATTGTCACAGTCCAGTACCTCCTAGAGGTTTCTTGATATCATCGCCGCCTGCTTCAGTCTGGAGAAAAGGGGATAAATTGGTCCAGTGAGCTGCATCGGGTATTAAAATGCTCAGTGAAGAAAACCTGAAAGACTCTGAGGCCCTCTTGTCCTGAAATTAAACCCTTCTGCTCAGGGGTTTCAGGCAGTTAAGTCAGTGAAAGGAAAGATCGTAGCCGAAGTCTTGAAATGTCACTGCCTGTAAAAATGTGCGTGCATCACCAATCTTGCATCTTCAAAAAAGAAAATCACCAGTTTAAAAAATCTTCTCAAAAATATCTGAGAAGTTTTATAAAAAAATGGGGTGTAAAAAGCCCCCCGCCCCCCGAAGATTTGAGTTGTAAAGCACCGACATAACAGTTAACAGGATGGTTAAGAAAGTTAAACAGGATTGCAGGATCGAATGTTAAAAAGCATCACTCTCTTACAGGTCGTTTGGCCCTTGGGTTGCCGAGTGGCCCCATAATGCTGTTTCAGCTACAGCACTCCTGCAGTGCTCTGTGAAAGCCAGGACATTAACTCTCAGTTCAAGACATTACAGGTTTATCTGCACTAACTCCGCTGCCAGCACTCCAGAGAACTGAGCTTGAGGTATATCCAGACAAATTACTGTTATGATGATGACAACTACACAAATGTTACGTAAAAAAATACAAATGTTTCGTATTCAAAAAAAATAAATGGAAAAAATCTTTAGTCCCTTGAGACTCGTAGACCCCGGTGTGGCCAGTGCACAGTCCTGCTGGCCTTTATTTCCACCGATACTTTCTGAAAAGAAAGTACGTTTTCTAAGGTGTTCCAATGCAGCGGTCAGCACTGGGCAGCGGGCAGAGAGAGGACTCCGGCCCCTCGAGGTGGCGGAGCGAGACTCCCTGCAGGTGGACGGACAAGGCTCAGGACAGGCTGCGGCTGCTGCTCTCTGGCTCGGGACTGTCCACCCTCCGGCTGGGAGGGGAGGTGTACAGGAAGTTGCAGCAGATAAACAAGGGGAACACCAGGAGACGACTGTCCAGATTCATGACCACGTACTCCTATGGGGGGAAAAAAAAATAACAAGCACACAGAGGGGATATTCACGCGATGTGTCTTTAAAGCATATCAAGCAGTACTGGTATCTGACCCCATCTAAGCTCCAGGCACAGCCCTGCCCCTCCTTCCCTCCTCACCTGGTCCTTCTCCAAAGCCAGCAGCTGATACCCAGTGGAACGGCTGAACACCAGCTTCCCGCTACCATCAAAAGACGCCAGCCTCAGCCTGGGCAAAGAGCAAAAGGGTTAGAGCTCGCAAAACAGAGCAGGTGGCTCCATGGGCAACCTGGGACAAAGAACCTGCGACCTCCGAGTTCCGAGCTCTCCAGCTCACCTGTACGCGATATGGCGGCGAGGCTGCAGGCTGACCGAGCCGCCACATGGCTGGCTCAGCGTGTTCCTCTTGAAGACGATGAAGCGGTTGGTGTAGGTGACCAGCAGGTCAAAGCCGAAGTTGAACCCAGTCCACCTCCAGCAGTACTACAGAAGGAGATGTGCACGCCAAGAACGCGATGAGAATTCTTTGCATTTCTACAACGTTTTTTTATCTACAAGAATCTCAAGATCTTCTACATATATGAGGCAAGCCACTTCATCCACTACTGGGTGACGAGTGGCTGTATCAGTGCACCAGCAATCACAGTAGACAGTATAGGTGAAAATGTGGTTCACCTGTTAAATTCAGGGGGGACTTTAGAAAAGCCAGATTGGACAAGACCAGGATAGAATTTAGCCAGTACATCAGGGTGACACTTCTATGCTAAGGGCATCATGGGATCTTTAACAACTCAGCAGTCAGAATCCTCAGTTTATCTCATCTGGAATATTGCACCCCCCTGTAGTACAGTGCCCCTGGTCACCATACAGTGGGTGTATGTAAATATTTATTCCAGACTGTCCTGACTGTACACTTAGCATCTTCAATAAGATATGAACAGAATGAAGAAGGAATCTACTGAATGTAGATGAACATGACTGAGCAAGTCATCTAAATTCAAAAGATTTGGTAGATCAGTTAATATTCCAGAGAGAGAAAGCTCAAGAGCAAATCATCTTTGCCTTGGACATCTTGTGCTAAAAGAGCAAAAGCAGGTGTCATGGGTCTAAACCAGTATGTCTACTCAGAATGGACAGCTCAAAAAAATAAGCTTGACTCACATCTCCGTCCTTGGCCAGCTTTCTTCCACATCGCATACTGTTCAATTCAAACTCCTCCTTATTGGCTTCCTGGGGACTGAGAGAGAGAAATCAATTTCAAATACAGAGGAAGATATAGGCAGCACGTAAGAAAAAGCTCAGACTGCTGGAAGCGGAGCCTTCCTGTACAGGACATTCGGAGAAGTCAAGCAGCTGATAGTCATGTTACTAACACTAGGGGCATGGAAACAAATGGCTGAGTACATTCGATGTGAACTGCCCCCCTTAAGAAATGAGTGGTAGACCAGGTGTTCCAGTGGTCAAGGTAAAAAAGCTTGACTGCGTGTCATTTAAAAAACATAAATACACTGATCTCCAAGTTTAATGAAACACTGCAGACTACAGCTTTCATTTTTTAAGGCATACAGAGGTAGAGGCAAGGGGGTGCATATGTCAATCGAAAGGTAGAAGTGCATGAATGCAGATGAAGAACAGAAACCTGATGTGAATGTGCTGTAAACAGCATCCAAAAGGAGTGCAATTAATTCTTCAGCTTTAAAACATAGACTCCATATCAGTATTCACTTCTGAACTTGCCATGGAAGATCTGAGTCACTCTTATAAGTATGCGCATAAATTTAGTGGGACAATTATGAGCAGAGTCAAGCACCAGACTAAGGAGAAGAGAGATCCAGCCACTGCTGGTCTCATCCGAGTCAGCCAGCCTCATTAAGAAACTGCCCTGGACAGCTGGAGCTGTAATGAAAGCTTAATAGGGGAGTTCTAATGAGAAGGCCAGAGCTCTCTGCCGTTGTTAGAGGATCACGCTGCAATTACACCCCATGCCGAAAAGTGCTTAGTAAACCAGGAGCCCTCGTCTTCGGTTAGAGCAGCATGGGTAACAGGCACGCGCTATTGCACAGTGTTGCAGAACAAAAAGACTCTTTATCATGAAACAAGCTGCACTGACATGCCCAGAGGAGAAACTATCAATATTTAAATAGAGTAATCAAAAGCTGTTTTTAATGGCTGGTGTGTGGGATCACAGAGTTATTAAATGATGAGTCACCTTGGAATACTGTGCTAGTCACATGAAAAAATACAAATTAGATGCTTTCCTCCCCCAAGCATCCGTTCCCTTCCCTCAAGATTAGCTAATAATGAACAACACAACACGTACAAAAAGAATACGTCACCAGGTCCTGCACTGTTCACGAGCCCTGAATGGAATTCAGCAAGACAATTTCTGAGCAATTGACAAATACGGGACCCACCCCACCTCTCCAGCTACATACCCAGTGTCACTGTCATGTTCTGTCCTCAGCATGGCAAACCACTGGTGCTTATAGACCGCAGACAGCCACTCTGGAACACAACAGAGAGAGACTCACATCCTTTCAGCTCAGCACACTGCTGTTAGTGCAGAAGGGACCTGCTTTTGTGCATTGTGACACCAGTACTCCACCCTCTCCACCTCCTGCCCAAGGGTAGGAAAATGAAGAACCCAGCCCATGAGAAAAGGGTGCATCCTGTATCTCAGACCTCATCAGTTCAGTATAGTCCTGAGAGATCTGGATTTATTGTAACCACAGAGTAGCTTTTATTTAACTGCAACATTGTTTAAGATATCAATTACTTGCCAATGTTAACACTTTACAACTAGCAAGTGGCATTTTGGATATGGCAGGGCGATATGTTTAGTTTAGTGAATGGTCTAAGAAACAGGGCTCCTAAATGTCTGCCATTGTGTTCCACCACACTTATCTTGATGCATTCATTGTTATACCACTCTGTTACAGTATCTGAGAAGGGGCCATTGCAGAACTCTATATGCACTGGTCAATAACGGTAAAACTCCAGATTCCATTACTTCTGCTGCGGTAATTCTTGGATCTAAGTATCTTAACAGTTACCCAACTGATAGGTTTCCTCTGCTTTGTTTCCTATTCAATGCAGTGACGCGGAAAAGCACTTGGGACGGAGGTGGATTTGGGAAGACGGAGCGCCTTGTCCCGGGCTGCGCTGGCTCACCGGAAGGCAGGATGGCGTCCCGCTCCACAATGCGCGCCGATGCCAGGTCGTTGATCACGTACTGCAGGCGGACGTGTCGGAAGACGGGCAAGAAGGGGATGCCCTCCGGAGTGTCCAGGAACGACATCCCTTCCGCCAGCTCTGCAACAGGCACACTCAGGGGTGATGAATGGATACACATATAAAACTACTCATGCTCTACCACGGCTCTCAGCAGCCAGCGGTACACGAGCTGTACGGACATGCAGAAGAAATGTGTTCGAATTTCTTTGATGTCGGTAAGAAAACTGAGACATTCATGCCTCGGGAGCCAAAGAAATTTCCACACTACATTTTCCTGAGTTCATGCTCCTGTTTGTGGGCCACAGAGTAGAATACATAGCCAATATAAGAAAACGTGACTAATGTCACAGGTTTGCTACAGCACCAAGCACACTGAAGTTGCTGGAGTTGGAGTTGTGCATCAGGTCAGTGCCAGTGTCCATGAGCCAGAATGGATTTTATACTGGTGTGCAGAAGTACAGTACAAAAACTGAATTCCATTCATTGGAATGAGGAATTCCATTGTTTTAGGGACCTCTAGACTTAAGATGTAGAAGTCACAAACTCAGCTTTATTCCATTCTGTTAATATTTTTGTAATTTTCCCCCATTGTTCTGTTCAGGTGCTCTCTGAAGGCTCTACAGTAAAAAGACTGACAATGCATGTCCACTACAGCACGCTACATCTAAAGAACACAAAGCACACAGACCTTTCTTCTGCATAGCAATCCAGACATCTGCGTCAGCTAGCAGCTGTTTAACATGCCCGTTCCAGGAGGGGTGCAGCTGCAGGAATGTCCACTGAGAGAGAGAGAGGCACTAGCAATGAGAATTTAAGCCTCTATTCATACTACATCAATTTATGCATTTCCACCCTCAAATAACTGTTTAAGTTGCTTAAGAAATACTTAAGAAGGAGAATACTTCAATATTAAAGTATTAAGGAGTTTAATCAGCATTCAAATAAATTAAGAAGTGCAGAGAAGATGCCAAAAAGCAATGAAAAACAGAGTCCCTACTTAAATTCTCATTTTAAATTTCCATGCATGCACCTATTCATTACAAAGGAAAAAAGTAGTTTGAACTCAGATGCAAACTGGATCTTAGACTTCATTTTACCTAGAGTTGATAAACCTTAACAACTCAAAGTATAGCATATGTAAAATAAAGCTTTTCTTTTTCATTATATGCATTCCAGAAATGGTAAATAAGAGTGAATTCTGTCTTAGATCTTTTGAGTGTAGAGTTAGCTGTACATGTCTTTGGAGGACACTGCCATTTTGGAATAGTAGATTTTATCCCGTTAGCTTCACTTTCTTATTTCCATGAACTGTTTTGGAAGCAATGCTTAAAGAATTAATGCAGCGTGCTTACTTACCACCACTTCCTCACTTATAGCTTAATGTGGACAAAACAATTCTGTAATACCTGTATGAACTGTATGACACAAGAGACAGGACAGACGCAATCAGATTAGACCTTCCTGTGCATAGCTTGTAGTGTAGGGGTCTTTAGCCCTGGTCCTGCAACCTCAAGCCCCAATCCAATTACTCTTATTAGTCACCCCTATATTACCCATCACTCTCAGAGGAGTCTGACTGTGCTTCCTCATTCTCAGACAGTGGATGTCTCTCCGAGTCCTGATGTGAAGACGCAATTGGAGACATTAAACTGGGTGGCATTTCTAAAGACTACAGAAAAGCGTCCGAATCTAAAAATTAGACGACTGTGAAAGAATCAGACAGCCAGTAGGAGCCGCTGCCCTGCGATTACACTCTACCAGAGTAACCTAGCCAACGTGACTTGGACCGCTGTTTGCAAAGCACCCGAGTTCAGCACTTGAACATAGTGGGAACGGTATTCAACGTCACAAGAAAAGCTTGTTGCTCACTTTCTTCAGAGCAGTGTAAACATCCATCTCCACCTGCATGACAAAAAGATCAGGTGACTTAACCAGCTGCTCCATCATCCCTGTGCTGAAAAAGAAAAAGACACCAAGTCAGCCACAGCACATACATATATGGAACAATTCCACTGTGATTAAACAAACAAGAGGCTTGTTACATTAATTTCAGGATAATTTGGGACTAGAATCTAAGTACTCTTCTGCGCTCCAGGGTTCTCTTAACTGAACAGACTACTTGCATGATTCGCCAGCCGATGATTGGTGTTGCCAGTGTTTAAAAAACATGTAAGCCTGTTAAAAGCCTAGCTGGAGTGGGACTCTTCAGGACCAGAGTTAGAAGAGAAAAAATAAACTTTATTTCAGTTTCCCAAATAATCAGCAGCTCGGGACCTTCCCTGGAGGCTCAACCGCTAAAGGTGCTTGCCTGAGCACGAGCTGAGCGTTGTGATTGTGGGTTCGGGCTTGGATCACATCGCCTGGACCGTGGACTGTGACCTGTGTGTAACTGTGACAGTGGACTGTGACCGGGAATCCCCTAATCTGGGATAAGAAGGCCAGGGTGCTCTCATAAATCAGTGAGACAATGACCACTATGGCCTCCTGGGTGCTTGCAGATATGAGGTGCAATTGTGAGGAGCACCATACTTGTGCAAGTTGTGCCAAATCTCCAGTATGGGGATGTGCTGCCTGAAGTATTAAGAGACGAAGAGCTCAAAGGTGGGCAGATCATAGGCTTGTAGCAGCAAACTGAGATACGAGAAATACAACTGGCAATTCTAAATCACGTGGGTATAACAAAACTAACAACTCATTTTTTAAAATAAAACTTCAGCCCAAAAGGGATTTTACAGGTGGCAGTGCAGAACCCGTTTAACCTACATTTGTATGGTTAAAGGTCAATTATTTTCACCAGTTGTTAAACAAAATGCCCTAATAAATATTCAATTTAAAAAGAAGAGAGATGCTTCTGTAAGCTAAATATAGGTACAACATCTGAAATCATAGTTACGAGTACAAAATCTTTCTAAATGCAAGAGGGAAATGAGAGGCACTGCCTGAGCCTGTCACATGATCCTCTAATGGAAAACTGCACTGCATTGCAAAGCAGTATTACAAGGGAGTATTCAGAATGGACTTCAGCCATAAGCACCCTTACCTGAGCTCCTTCATCAGCTCCACACTCTGGTGTGTCATCAGGTTGTTGAGGAGCCACTCCAAACACCTGGAACACAATTGATACCATATGGTCAGAAATAAAACCTGAACAGAAGGCTCTCATGTCATGCTTGATTAATGGATTAATCAATTTCATTACACAAACCCTACATGATCTTCAGCTACGAAGACTTCTGTAAGACTCTGATCAATGGAGTTCGCCAGGATAAAGATTAGAGATCAATGCTACAGATAAACACATTCTGACATTTGGCTCAGACTTCATGAGTCCAGCATGCCTGCCAGTCTATTCTAGGGCAGAACATTTGCAATGAATGGAAAATTATTTAAGTGACTTAATGTGCAGTGAGTTGTGACAATGCCCTGTGTTCGCAAAGACTTGAAGGCCTGGTACTTGACTGCACC
The DNA here is from genome assembly GCF_059453375.1 of Lepisosteus platostomus. NCBI lineage: Eukaryota > Metazoa > Chordata > Actinopteri > Semionotiformes > Lepisosteidae > Lepisosteus > Lepisosteus platostomus. The sequence continues at coordinate 13,767,830 of NC_142613.1, forward strand.
CATGTGGGCTAAAGGCTGCTATTGAACCTGCAGCACTGAGGCTTTTCAGAACGAGGGCTGGCAGACAGTGTGGTAGACATACTGACTCTTTCTTAACCGAGTCAAGGCCGTAGGTCCCAGCAGAGGTGTAATATCCACATACAGTCTTCACAGTGATGGTCTCCTTCATCGTCTCCCCACACTGCTGGATCAGCCCGTCCTACACAGAAACACACTGACACTTTAGCCCAAAAGATGACTTTCTACATCAGCTCCTACCTTTGTGTTTCATGCTTACACAACATCAAACCTGAAAACTTCAAAATGTCAAACCACCAAAAAAAGGGAAGTTAAAAAAACACTGATGAACAAAACAATTTATCCATGTTCTAAATGCTTCAACCAATCTGGGGACATGGGGGAGACAAAGCCTATCCCAGAAAGCAAAGTGGGGTACATCCTGGAAAGGACACCAGCCCCTCACCGGGCAGACACAGACACGCAAACGTGCACACCAGGGCCAGTTTTCCCAGAAGCCAACTAACCTACTAGTATGTTTCTGGACTGTGTGAGGAAACCCACACGAACATGGGGAGAGCATACAAACTCCACACAGATAGCACCCCAGGTCTGGAAGGCAGGGCCCCAGTACTAACAGGCAGCAATGCTTGTCAGTCCTCCAACAACAAGAGGTTGATACACTGATCAATTCATTACAGCAGGTCAGTCTCATGATGTCAGGTCTGTTCATTATTCTGCTGGTGTTGTGCCAGTACCCTGTAAGAATTTATTAAGTCTTTCATTTTATTGCATGTTTATGGAGATGGCTTTATTGGTAGAATATAGCCTTTCTGTTTCATATCTCTCAGGTATTCTTTAAAATGTATTTTCCAGCTTTTTTCATGGTTCCAAGAAGATTTTCCCAAATGTAGACATTATTCGCCCATGTTATACTGTGGATAGCTACTCTGTGGACACCACATGTCAGACATATTGAATTTGGCAATAGGCCTAGAAAAATGCCACTGTATGCCTTGATTGTGTAATTAGATTTATCCAGGACAAGCCTGGTCACGCTTTTTGAAATGCACTTCAAATGCATTTTGAAGATGTCAAGATATTCAGTAGCACTGAGGAGTAATTCTCAGACTGCAGATAACCTGCTAGAATAATCATCAGTTCAATAGTACTTCATTGTCCTTGTAATACAAAATGTGCTAAACATAGTAATGGCTTACACATGTAGACTTGTCAGTAGCGTCAGATGTTATGATCACTTTTTTGTTTTTGCGTAATTCAATCTGCAGTAAAAACTCCTTTCTCAGTTGATTTGCTGTAGGAACTGTCCCATCATTTGTGTTTATTGGAAACACATATCTTGGAATGCTCAACTTTTTCCATGATAATATTAACGTAGACCGAAACCTATACTTAATAGTAAATTACCATGTCTGCATTCCAAGTTTTTTTAAAGACGAGTACCTCTCACAATGTCAATCTCAGCCTTCTATTTTGTGTATTTTTGTGATTTTAAATGCCAGTCTATTCTTATCTTTTCAGTGCAGTTCAATGATAAAGAGTAGGCTTTCCAAAACAAAATTACATTTGTTGTACAATACATTTTTTACAGTTTAATGTCAGTTTTTATTGATTTGTACCAATAACCTCATCATAATTAGTTCCCAACTGTAATATCAATCAATGTTTCTGTGCTGATTACCTAATGATTGCAGAGATTAGTGTGTCTACAGGGACACCTATTGGATAACAATTGAACTGCAGGCTAGAATCTCATCTGCAAAGGTCACAATACTTTAAAAACTCGAGTCCCGAACTCTTGGCTAATTAACATTTCTATTTTAACCAGATCTAAAGAAATATTGTGAGAAAATGGACTGACATGGTCTTGTTTAGGTTGTTTTCAAGAGACTTAAAAATCATTAAGTTTTCAACCAATAAATCATATTATTGAGTATTTTTCATTTACCACTGCCCTTAATAGGATAAGAAGCTTTCTCTAACTGTGGATACTTCTATCTATGTTCAAGAGAAAACTATCATGTTCTTTAAAATCACACTAATTAAACAAGCAGACCAATGGTATTTCAGATATTATGAGCTGCAGACTTTAGTACAAAATGTACTGAAGCAGAATAAGGAAATGCTTACTTCTGTTGCAAATTTAGTGAAAGTAATGCTTAATCCTGGCTCAAATCACTAACCAACTATGATTGAGACCCCTTAAGAGGCGATGCCCAACAGGCAGAGCATAACCAAAACCAAGCTGTAGGATCAGTAAGTTAGGGCTCTCTTGCCCTTCTGGGAAATGGCCATCCCTGTGACTTGACAAGCATTTGCAGGCTTGCAGTGACATCAGATATGCACTGCTCCTCCAATCAGTGCTAACCCTCCCATCAGGCACTGTGGAGTGTGCAGCATGTCTCATTCTCTCTCTCATCCTGCTGTCGGTCTTTCAAGAGGGATGGGAGTAGTTATTACAGAGACATTTCTGAACAATTGGCAAGTGGGTAGGTCTATAACAAAAAAAAGCCTGCTTTGGTTTATACATTATTGCCTAGAGCTTAAAAAATGTTCAACAGCTCATACTACAATACTACAGGAATCTTCATTTCAATCCTGCTTAATTTTTTTTTTTTTACTTTCAGCAAAAGCTAATGCAACATTTGGGATTTTCAAAGCTGTAGATCTTTATATTTAAAAAGATGGGATAAGATGCATCATTATTAGTAATGCAAAGCCAAAAAAAAAATTGCTCAAAGGAAAAAGATCATGTTTTGTGGCACTGACCAGCTGAAGCATGCAGGCTGCTGCCAGGATGCTGACCACTCGGCTGGGCTTGATTAGAACATCATCTCGGTACAAAGACCCAAACGCCACCTGCAGAGCTGCACAAGGTGATCAGTCAACCCTCTGTGTGGTTATTCATAGAAATGCATGCACATCAAAATAATGACAGGCTCGACATGCACTTGTATGTTACATACACAGCCACTCCAACTTCTCACTGAGGTAATCCACTACCTATAACGAGACAGCCAACCTCAGCTCCTGGAGGACTGCAGGAACCTCTTCATATTCCAATTTAAACCCTTAACAGAACTGACTGGATAGCTCAAATGGACATATGAAATATATTTGAGATATAGTCTTTTAAAATTAAAAGACTATCTAAGATTGCGAAGCAGTGGCACTGTGGCTAAGGATCTGCGCCTGTGGCTGGAAGGTTGCCAGTTCAAATCATACTCTGGCAGAGGAATCCTACCCCGTTGGGTCCCTGAGCAAGGCCCTGAACCCCAACTGCTCCAGGGGCGCCGTATAAATGGCTGACCCTGCACTCTGACAAGCTTCTCTCCCTGTCTGTGTCTCATAGAGAGCAAGCTGGGGTATGAGAAAAGATGAATTCCTAATGCAAGAAATTGAATATGGCTAATAAAGTGATCTTATCTTATCTAAACTTGAGGTGTAGCAGCAGTTGTCAAAACTCTTTTCATGCCTGGAGGTGTTAAATTATAATCAATCTGATCCAGGTAACATCAGTTAGACTCTTGACTAAGCAGCTGGGATGTCCACAGTGGTGCACAACAGCTGGGAATGCCCGAGTTCCTGAACTTGAGGTTAAATCTTCTGTAGACACTGCGGGATTTGCAGAACTGGCAGATGACTCTGACAATGTAGTTTTGGAGGAAGACAAGAGTATGTTAAGCCACGTCAATTACCAGATTGCAAACTTAATTTGAGATGTACAAAAAGAGCAACTGCTTACAAATTAAAAAAAAACGCAAATGGGACAAAGTTGAGAGTGCACTGAAAAAAATACATGTCATCCTGAAGACTCTTGCTTCTCTGACAGCACGTGCATACATGTGATGTCAGTGCTGCCCTCCTGAGGTCAACACAAGCCCATTAATGGATGGTAGCCTGGCCTGAAGCTGTGGATTTCCAAAAATATAGGAGAAAAACACTAGTGCCCAGCGATCTGGGACTCAGGGCAGTGATGATCAGGGCAAGTACTCACCCTCAGTATCAATGTTCTGGTCTGGGATCTCCAGCTCGATGACGGTCATGCTGGACTCCTTCCAGGAGCCACTGAACATACTGGAGAAATAGCCCGACTGCAGTGAGAGAAGACAGAGAAGCACAGGGAAGGAGGAGTGAGAGAGTGAAAAGAGACAACAAGAAGAATGTAGGTAATGGTACAGTTTTGATACTATTCCTCAAACACAGTGGAACTGTACAGTTTTCTATCATCTTTTTAGCAGTAGTATATCGATCAGTCAGCTGTATTTAAATCATGCACTGGGCAGAACACCACAAAACACCTACCATGTCAGAACTACTGTAAATTATAAGGTTTTTCTCAGACCTTTTATACTTTTAATGGCTATAAACAATGAAAAATAACATCCAAGTATTTGAGAGTGCAGCTATAAAGGGATAAAAAAAGACACCAGAAGACAGACATCCCAAACGTCAGGGCTGGGCAGCCCTGCTCTCTGGCACAACGGCTCTATTCAATACTGAAGAGCTCAGGGGCTGTCCAGCTTCACCTGGCAGAGGTAGACCTTATGGAGATTCCACTCCTGGCCCAGAGCACAGATACGGATGTCACTGTTCTCTCCATTAAGGAACAGGGTCTGGTAAATGTACTTCGATGTAGTTTTGAGCTTCTTCCTGCAGCGAGAGGCAAAATGAGATGGAGAGAAAAGAGGTGCCTTGAAAATATCTACCTATGAAAAGGTTTATTGTTTTAGGTTGGAAAATCATTTTCTTGACAAAACAAAGTGTTAGGACATATAATTAAATTAGAATTAAAGGCAGAGAATTTATATCAAGAGATGTTGTGCTAAAAGTCTACAATGCAAAGACCTGATTTAGAATACTATATATAAAAATGGTCCCCATGTAACAAAAAATTGCTTCTCTGCAATTAGTTCAGAGACCACTGGTAACCAGATATGTTCCCAGGCTTAAGGTACTGTCCTAAAGTGACAGAGTAAAAGAAATGATTTTTTTTTTGCCTTAAACAGAGAAGTCTGAAAATGGACTAAATGATTCAAGTATTCAGAATCGTGATAGGAATTGAGAGTCAACCCAATGGACTTCTTCAAAGCCAATTTTAATCTACGAGAAAGTGCATTTAAAAACGATAATAGATATGGGAGTACAGAACAAACAATCGAGCCATTAAACCTCAAGTGAAACGTATTAAAATTTTCAATAAATTGTTTTGTGGGTTTTTAGCATTTTTAAAAAAATACTTATTGACAACATGAAACGAACTTGCCTTCTTCATCTATGGAATATGGGCATTGCAGGATCTTGCACCCCATAAAATATGCTGAAAACTGCAAAGTGATACCTGAGACTAGGATACATATTCTTAATCATATTTCCATTCTCATCCATCAGTGTCTGATAGAAGAGCTTGAATGCGTCAGGATGTGTGACAGTTCTGCCTCAAAAAGTGAGGAGGGCACGATTTAGTGGAGTGCCACATTCTGTGTGAGGTAAGGAGTTTAAGTGGGGTCACAAGTGCACAAGATCCAGGTATAATTTATTTTTTTAACTAAATTTAATGAACTAGCTCATGGACAGGCAATGCTTAATAGTTTCATTTCTGGAAAAGTACTTCTCTCACTAAACCTTAAGTATCTCAAGCTTCAGGGTCAATTGTCTAACTAAGGCTCAGCTTTGCTTAACCAGACAAAACACCGACTGCCCCCACGTCTGGCAGTGGAGGTAGGAAGGGTGCATTGCAAACACTTGATCCAGCTGAAACAGTGACGAGATGCTGGGGATCCCTGACCTGCGTGGTGTGTTAAGCAGGCGGTCCGGGTCCTCTTCCCCATCGCTGTCACACTGGCACCCCATGTTCCGCTTCCTCTTCCTGCACTCGCAGCTGTGCCTCGACTCCACGGCACCCCCTGGCCTCCCAACCGCTGACGCCCCCAGCCTGCTGCTCAGACCCCCCATTTTTCGCTCTGGAAAGGGCCAGGAGCACCACAGCCAGCCAAAAGTGACAGGAAGAAAGGACAAGGAGACAAAAGACAAAGCTGGTGTTTTTGAAGTGCAAATGATCTCAGTGCAATTCTGCACAGAATTGCCTACTGTTCTTTTAGGGCTGCTTTGTGGTGTCACAAAGCTCCAACTGCTCAGGTCTGCACTGAATTGCCCAGATACTGTTCTTCTAGGGATGCTGTGTGATGTCACCAAGCTCCAACTGCTCAGGTCTGCACTGAATTGCCCAGATACTGTTCTTTTAGGGTTGTTGTATGATGTCACAGAGCTCCAACTGCTCAGGTCTGCACTGAATTGCCCAGATACTGTTCTTTTACGGCTGCTGTGTGATGTCACCAAGCTCCAACTGCTCCGGTCCGCATGTAATTGCCCAAATACTGTTCTTTTAGGGCTGCTTTGTGATGTCACCAAGCTCCAACTGCTCAGGTCTGCACTGAATTGCCCAGATACTGTTCTTTTAGGGCTACTGTGTGAGGTCATAAAGCTCCAGCTGCTGAAATCTGCACAGAATCTGCACAGCCAAGCTCTCAGAAGCTGCTCTGGAAGACCACGACCATGAACCAAACTCATGCCCGGGAGTTCAACAGTGATCTAGTGCTTAAATGACTGAATTTATAACCCAGACTACTATTGTGATACACCGTTATACTCCTAAGACCTGCAATGACTTGCATTACCTTTGGCTAAAACAAACTAACATTGTTTTGGAGTGTAAGCTGGTTTTGGAGAAGGCAGTTTTTTGGAGAAGCTGCATATGAGCAGGAGGCAAGCCCTGGGGCAGAAAGACACCACTGTAAACCGAGTTAAGATAAGACATGGACAGGCAAGGAGAAGGACTAGACACCAAGACAGGGTCAAGAAGGAAGAAAACAAAGACAGGAGAGAAATGAGGGAAGTCCAACATGCTTAGTTGGAAACAGCAAGAACATGTCACACAAATGGTCAGAAACTACTGATCTCCTTCCGGCACTTCCACTGTACCCAGGACTAAATCCAGGACTTGGATTCACTGTGCCTGCCGTCGCTGGTCTTTTGTTATGGATGATATAACTCAAAACTTACCTTTTTACTACAGCTTTGTCTAACTGCCCTACATTCTATCTGCATGAACCTGTATGTTCCTGTTATTACTTATTACTCCATGCAGCATCCTCGGGTTGGGAAAGGTGCTTCATAAATAAGGTGTTGGGTGACCTGCTGCAAGGGTGCACGCTCAAATTCTAGATTCGTAAAGACATGTAGGACGTGCGAGTTCTAGTGAATAGAAGTAAATAAATTCATTCACTTCAGTCCGGAATGACTAACGTTGGTCCTTGAGAGCTACACGTTGTTAGTACTGTATGTCCGTGCTGGACTGTGCCTTTGCAGTACGGGGGTTGCCTACGTGTCGGATTTTTGTGGTTGTTTGCCATCTTCTTAACTAATTTGTGTATAAATCCTTACACTTCACCATTTTTTAGCTGCTACTATGATATAACTTTAAAACCCCCGAAGGATACACAAATTGAGGCCGTGCATAACCTTTTCGTAAAGAAAGTAAGGGGCACCAGGTCTTTCTTTACCACGACATAAACGTTAATTTTAGACGGTAATTAACATACAAATCATTTTTATGTGTTTTATAAGACTTTCAAAGTAAAAAGAAGGTGGTTTGCAGTACGTTAAGGGAGCATTTTAGGTCGACGACAAAGTCAAAAGATCAAATAACAACGAATCAGAGACCACCCTTACCTGTCCCGTGGAAAAAAAACAACTGGCGATTTATTTTCCGAAACCAAAATCTCTCTTTCCACGAAAACAAATCCAGGTAGGCAGTTAAGATGACTTTGTTTACAACTACAAACGTACTTGTTTATCTGTAAATCAAAAAGAAATCCCATGGAACTCCAGCAGACGGGAGAATCGGACACACTAGAAGAATGTTCTTCTTCATGTTGTTATCGCTCTTAATTATTTATATAAATTGTATTATTTTAAATTGGGTATTTTGTCTTTCTCCTGTTGTACCTTGTTGTACCTCCATGTTTCTCAAACACAAAACGCTTAACAGTCACATGTCCACTTTCAGCCAATCCCAGGCCTGCAAAGTGAAGTGGAACTCTTACTCTCCACCAATCAGTAAGAGAGACGACTGTAGACCAATCAAATGCCTTATCTTGAAAAAATGACCCGTCGCTGACCAATAGAACGTCCTCAAGGGGGCAGGGTTTGTATTGTCCAATGACAAACAGGAAAAAATAGAAAAACTGCAGAGACACCAATTAGCGCGGAGATTAATAAACGACGTTATGTAGAGCGCAAAGAGTAGTGCACAAATATGCACTGGAGAGTGCGGTAGCTGTAGATACCACAAGTATTCTATTAACCTGTGAAATACTGAATTAACATGAATAATGAATAAATTTTGTCCATTTGTAGAAAATGGATGATATTCGTTATCCTTATATTCAATTAATTGCGAGGAGAACAGGATTAAGATACACCACTGCAAAACGATTTATTTTAAAATGGGTATTCCGAGATAAAGGCAGACAAGAGACCTCCAGGGGTATTGGTGTCCTGTATGAGATCGCACCAGGAAAAATAACACACGAACCCTACGTTCTGACAGTGTCCGGCTACGTAGTAACGTAAGGTTACCGTCTGACAGCTGAACTCGCTTTTCACACAACCTGGTGACGTTTCCAGTTTCGTGAAACTTTGCTACTAATTTATAAACTGTAGATACAGGCGAGGAAGACAAAGACTTCTGAAGCGGATGCTACTGAACCACCACGGTTTTTTTATTAAAAGCATTGAAGACGGGTAAACCTTTTTAATATAAAATCTAATTTCTTCAAAACACTTTATTCATTAATATGCGGGAGAGTCAAGTCAGTAACTCAATTAAGGTGTGCTCACCTTGGTCTGTACGCTCTTCAGTACACTTACAGTAGATGAAGTCAGAGAAGATGTTGTGTTTAAATATTCAATCATACACAAAACTCTTGGCGTCCCCTATCTAATCGTATTTTTTTTCTTTTGTTTTAAAAATTCCACGAGCAAAAAAAATAGTAAAACACTTTTAAGTAAAGTTATTTGTCGCGAACAGCACAGAACTGCGCACACGTATTTTGTGTGGAAGAAAATAAGGTCAGCAGAAACCGCATCGGATGATGTCCGACGCACTTTGAGTCTGAGAAAAAATCGATAGGCTTGGTAAAAAAAATGAATCGGGAAATATAGTAAGAAGAGACAATGGGCCTGATTTTCCATTTGAGCAGATTGTGGGCAAAATGCAGGTCTATTTCATTGATTGTGGAGTGGGCTTTAGTGTGGGTCATGCTCTCAGAACTATGGCTCATCTGGACTTATTAAATTAAAACGAACCAGCCCCATCATCTCTTCAAACCCCAGGAGCGTGAATTCTTTTAGTGCAGCCTGAGACTGTGCAGAGCCAGATATCCTCTTGTGCGGCTGCCAAGTTTCAATGTGACCCCTGTCTTCTGCTCTGGTTTGCATTCCAGTTAGAGCTTCTGAACTGCAGAAATGGAAATCCATTGAAGGGTGATGCAGAATAATTTGTGTGTGTTTGTGGTGGGCAGTGAAAATCAATCAGATCATTTCTTTTTTGGTTGTAAGTAAGTTCTTCGTGTATTGTGTCAAAACCTGAACGTTGCAATGTGTAGCCAGTGGACATGGAAGAGGTTCAGTCAACTACGGTAAACTGCACTTGTGCTCAGGCAGCACAGAAAGGCATGAAGCATGTAATTAATTTGTTCTTGGCTTTTTGCATCAAAACCTCAAATGGGGAGACTCAAATGGGTCACTCAGGAGCTTCTTAAGGGATCTACAGCTGCACGACTGCTGTCGAGATCAGCAGACATCACTGGCGAGAGCCTGGCCAGCTCTCTTAGCTGGCAAAGTGCTTAGGTGTGATCAAAGGTGGCACAGGCTCTTTTACCAGGCCTGTGCTGACCTGAGATTCCGGAACTGGAGAGCTGTTAGTGAGACTAACATTGTTATGAGTGAGAGCTGCATCGGTCCTCTCTCTGAAGCTTAAAGGCTGTTTGCCGTTTTGAGTGGTGTGTGCATGGGGCACTGGTGTGGGTGGTCCTAGCAGGAAGAAAAGTATATTAAGAAAAAGAATGAGCATTCCCTCAAGCCCAGAACACAAATCAGAGAACACATCACTATGCACCTGTTTTCACTTGATTTGGTTTGGCCCAAAAAATCATGACTAGTGAACCTTAGAACCTCAGTGGTGTTAGTGCAGAATTTCCTGGGCAGAACCTTTACCTGGCCCCAGCACAGAACACAAGAGCAGAGAGCAATCCAAACCTGGTGTGGGTTAGAAGGCAGGTGTACAGACTTAATGCTTTTTTATTGCATTACAAGATTTAGACTTTAGGTTTCATTGGAGCAGAAAGGTCACTTTTTTGTTAAACCAAAAAAAAAATGTGATTTTTCTATGCTTGATGGTTTGGCTACAGTAACTTAAACAGTAAACCTGTGGCAAAGGAGGGTGGGAGAGAGACCACAATTCCTGTATAAGTTTACCTACCCTTTTTAATATATGCAACCAGCAGCAGTCAATTACTGATTTTTACAATCCATTCTAGAGAATGTCTTCGATGCACATTAGTCCTTACAAACAGAGGACACAGGTGGAAATGACAAGTGCAGTTAAGACTGAGAACAAGAGGTGCCTCTTTACACAAAGGGTTGTGGGAGCCTGGAACAAGGTACCCAGCCATGTTGTTGAAGATGATGCCCTGGCTTCCTTCAGAAGGCGACAGAATCCTTGCATCCATTGGCGATGTACTACCTATTGGGCTAGAAGAGTGGACCCCTCTCATTTTCAATTGCTCTTATGTTCTTAACCCATCCATGAGACTACCAAAGAGCCAGGCTGGGTGGGAATCCTTCGGCAGAATGGATTAGATAGTGCAGTCATTGACTACCCACTGGAAAAAAGTCTCTTCCTTTCTCACACAACAGAGGTCTCGGACCCTAGTCCTGGAGAAACCCAGTCCAGCAACAGTCATAGGCAGCCTTCAAGTCACCAATTTCTAAAGACCAGGAATGGTTTAACTGTGATCAATTAAACAGGTGCTCAATTAGTAAGTAACATACTGTAGATCATTTGGAACTAAAGTCAGAATATTCTTCATCCCCTCATAGAGACATTAAGTGGTTAATTGATCATTCTCTTAAACGAGTGCTCCTAGTCTCTCGGTAACAGGTGACACAGGGTAATCAATAAGTAGAACTGGCTTGGGCCTCTCCAGGACCAGGGAGGGAGACCCCAGTCACGCACTCTGCTTTCCCAGCTCTTGTGGTTCCCATTATTTCTTGACTTTCCCCTGTGCGGCCACTGCCTCCATGGCTTTGCGGACTGTCTCCTCGTCTCCCAGGAACTGCATGGGCTTGATGGGTTTCAGGTCCTTGTCCAGCTCATAGACGATGGGGATGCCGGTGGGCAGGTTCAGGTCCATGATGGCAGCGTCGGACATGCCTGGGCACAACGGGGAACACATGTCAGTGATACTGGGAAGGTGGGTGCTGCAAGAGGCAATGAAGACTGGGAGCAATCAAGGCAGGAAATAGGAGATGGTTCTTTACATGGAAGCTGGCTGGAGCATGGATGCCCAGAAACTTGCTGGTTTATGGTCCGGCACAGCTTTCTGTTACACAACAGGACCCTTAATTGACTTAATAATTGGATTAATGTAAACTGGTTCACTGTTTTCAGCTCTTAAACATGTAGGAGACTTCAACCTTTTTTTCTCTGATCTTGTAATACGTATGAGGTGCACAAGGCTTAAAGGTCACAATCAGAGATGACTTAATAGTCAGTCAGGCATACCTTACCCATATCTCAATTCACAAGACGTCAACACCAGCAGAATCAAACGCCCAGTCAGTACTGACTTGGAAGGACTCCAGGGATACACAGGTTACTGCTGTAAGTGGTGTTGGCAGACCAGTAGTGGGCACTGTGCTATAAGAGGTGCTTTCTTTTGGATTCAAACGTTAAACTGAGGTTCTGACTACCCAATTATCAAGGATTACATGACACAAAGACTGAGTTTGTTAATCCCAGTGTTCTGGTTAAAACGCACTCTGGATTTGCCTAATCTGACCTCCCTAAATTTCTTAAGCAGATCTGCAGTGCATTGGGTCTGTCTGCGCATAATGGCTCCTTTATGTTAATCAGGCTGGTGTTGCACTGGGGTGAGTCACTCCTATATATAAAGAGCTTTTGGAACCTTTGGGAAGAACAGCACTACATCAGTGCAATCATATACTGTAATTGCATTTGTTTCACCTTATTTATAATTTGATTTGAGGGTTGATGGTGCTTACTGATACTGCTCAGCTTGCATTCTGTTACTGCAGTTGCTTAAATTAGCCTCCAGTGTCCTTTTTTACTGATGTGGATTTGCAATTTTGAACTCTTAGATAAACATGCTAACATCTTTATTAATATTCTTTTCAGTATAAAATGCATGTGCAGGGAGTTCAAAAATAACTTTATGACAAACATGTTTGATAAGCACCCAGATTAGTTTTGGCTATTTTAACAGTTCATGTGCGGCTTGTTTTTTTTATCTCCTGAGGGGACATTCTTAGACCCAGGCGAGCTGCCCTGCCTGACCCACCCTGAATCTGTGACCTTTCCGGGGAAAGGCCACTGGCGAAACCAGAGTCCTCAGTGCCCCGAGACAGTTTCTGCTGGAGCAAGGGGGGGTATTTATAGAGCCACAGTCAGTTTGGAATGTGTAAGGCAGCAGTGGAGCATTGTGCACGCACCGACACACACACAAACTCAAGAGCCTCTAGATCTCTCTGCTTTTTCAGATAACTTTCTACAGTATTTCCAAGTAGTTCTAGAGATGAAAATACTTCCCTAGTGGGGCTGGAGCACCACCATTTTTATCTCTCTGCTTTTTCAGATAACTTTCTACAGTATTTCCAGGTAGTTCTAGAGATGAAAATACTTCTCTAGTGGGGCTAGAGCACAACCATTTTTATCTTCCTAGTAAACACCATCTTAACAGTTGCTTTACGTGGTTCAGCTGCCTGATATTTCTGAACTGGAATCCTAAACACCCTTCCTGACTGCAGTGCACAGGTGTGTAACATTGTCTTCCAGGGCGTGGGTTTTGAAAAGTGTAGCAGCAGGGTCACGCTACAGAGGAGAGGACAGCAGCTGCCGGGGATGGTTTGTCTTGCTTTTACGACATGGAAGACCTCACCCACTGACCAAATGTGGTGTGAGTTCGCTCACACTCATTATTTGGGCTTTTTACACATTGGATGAACAGATAACGTAGCTGATTATTGCCTATTACCGTCAAAGAAAAGATGTAGGAAACACCATGAACGATATTTTCTTAATGGTCAGAACATAAAAAGTTGACTGCAATCGAAACGCAAAATTCAGTGTCTCTTGTAACAGCAAATCTGTATGAAAAATCTAAATGCTGGTTTGCAATGAGATTCCAGACATCTGAACAGGCACATTGAGCATATTGTGGGAACTGTCCACTTTATGTGCAGGCTGGACGTCTCAGGGGCATGCTGCACCCCGGGGAGTGGACACTGCTGGACAACAGGATCACACTCTTCTTGGATCATTTGTTGCTGCTAATGTTTGTGATGTTCACAGGTGGGTATTATCCTGCTGGAAACCTGGCCTAGCGTTGTTGCAGGAAAGAAGGGAAATGGACCAAATATTGACTAAATTAGTCAGGATTAAACCTGCACTCCATCTGCTTCTGGGCAAGCGCCTTGGGATACTTGACAATAAAATCTGCCCCCCTACACTGAAGTACTCACCCTCGAGGTGCTTGACAATGCCCCGGAGGCTGTTGCCGTGGGCGGCGATGAGGACGTTCTTTCCGGCTTTGATCTCGGGGACGATGTGATCGTTCCAGAAGGGAAGGGCCCGGGCGATGGTGTCCTTCAGGCTCTCGCAGGTGGGCAGCTCTCCCTCCTTCAGGCCAGCGTAGCGCCTCGACTAGGGGGGGGAGAACACCATCACATCCAGAGTGAGAATTCAAAATTCACATCACTGACGCCCAACACAACCCCCCTGCCTTTGAGAAACATGTCTTTTGTCTTTCCTGCAGCCTGGACATTTATTTCATCCAATAGATCCACACATACAGTACAGCTCAGATTCCTCAAGTGTCACTTGGAGGAGTTTGGAATAGGAGGCTGCCAGGTGTGTGTTGATGCAGTTTGCTCAGCATATCTCTTAGCATTTCTTAAAGCTTGCTCATGTTAAAACTGTTAGTTTGCACCCATGATGTTACTGTCTTGAAGGGCAAAATGAAGTCACAGAAGTTAAAATAATCGTATACTAGCTTTTTATGTGAAAGCTGGTATACTGACTGTGAATCACCGGCTTATTAGACTGTGTTCAAGGTTGTTATAAGCACTAAACTGGCGCCATCCTAACAAATGGCCCCAGCTTGTCTGAAGACTGGTCTTGTCTTAATATGAATGTGCTGCAGGCTTAAGTGATGGCAGCACCTGTGTCACCATGATGCTGCCCTGCAGATGAACAGTCGCCGTCAGACACCTTCACTGGCTTGGGGCTCCACTGTACTGCAGCTGAATCAAGGCCAGAGACTGAGCAACGGACATAATGCACCATAAGCAGTCTGCAGTGCATTCACACATGCAGTTCCTGCATCACTTTCAACCCTACAGAAATTAAATCTCAGAACCTGCAGTGACGTCTTCAGTGTATCACTGAATCATTCACACACGCACAGATCCTCTGCCTGAGCCAAATATTTCCGCCAGAAACACAGAATAAATTGTATGAAGTAATTAGCATCACACCACATGCCCAGTGTACAGGCACACACCATATCATAGCGAACTTGACCCTAGAAAGAAAGGGATCTTCTCAGTACTCAGTACCTTCAGCAGCAGTGGTATAAATGCAAAAGCCCACCATTGCAGTTTACAAGATGCATAAGACCAAGAAATGTGGATGTTTGTGTCAGCTCTGTCTTATGCTTTGTATTTTCTCTAAAATATGTCTGTATGAGAAAAAAACATATCTAAAAGCCTGTTAGTTAAAAACTGAAAATATCTTATATGTTCGGGGATTTTGTACACACTACACAGAGAGGAACCAATTATATATTTGAATATTACTTCAGCTGCATGTCTTGTTGAATCTAAATGCATAAACTTAACATAGAAACCTGGAAATATGTGGTACCCTACGTTAGCTTATATGCAAGGACCAGCAGCAAGTTAAACCTGGAGTGGATCAAACTGCTCTGGAATGGGGATCAGCTTTAAGGGGGCCTCACCTGGCTGATGATCTGGTAGTAGGGGTGGTCCTTGTCCATGGGCGGAGGGGGGATGTCGAAGGACCTCCTCCAGACTTTCACCTGCTCCTCGCCGTGCTTGGCGGCCGTTTCCGCCTTGTTCAGCCCCGTCAGGCCCCCGTAGTGCCGTTCGTTGAGGCGCCAGCTGCGGATGACCGGCAGCCACATCTGGTCAGTGCCGTCCAGGATGGTCCAGAGGGTGCGGATGGCTCTCTTCAGCACAGAGGTGAAGCACACATCGAACTTGTACCCAGCGTCCTTCAGGGCCTGGGCTCCCCTCTTGGCCTCCTCCAACCCCTTCTCGCTCAGGTCCGCGTCAAACCAGCCACAGAACCGGTTCTCCTGGTTCCAGGAGCTCTCTCCGTGACGAACAATGACCAAACGGTGGGCGGCCGCCATGTTCCTTGGTTATTTTGCTTTGCTAAAGAGAAGGGACGTTTTGAATTGTGTTTTTTCAAATTTCTTGGAACGTGCTGCAGAGCTGTCCCACCTCCCAGAAAGCACTGACCTCCAAACTGCCAGTGAGCTGCTGCAACAAGTGGTTCAATCTTTATATAACACATAGCACATACCCAACTTGGTCAGCTGCCTTCTTTTTCATCTTCCGGCCAATCAGAGGTCCCAGCCTAGAAAGCGGGCAGCTGAAATCGACCTACTAGGTGTGGAGCTCTGCAAGGGGGAGGGCTCTGTCTCAGTTGGGAAGGGCAGAGGTCGCTGTGAGGGTGAAAATAGCAACTTGACTTTTAAAACTGAGACCCAGGAATAAAGTCTAAAGATCAGAGCATGATGGCTGCACGGAAAATGTTTTACTAGAGTGAGGAACTGTGAATCAGGCCCTGTGCTCACGCAGACTGAAGAGGGACCAATACACCTTTATTTAAACCTGTGTTTTTAGTAGTTAGTGAGTAATATACACTCAGATCGCTTGTAATTCATACTTTACAAACTTGATGGTATCTATTAAAAAAATCAAGAATATCGTGGGCATCAAAAATCTAGTAAGTGCAAAGTTTGAAGTACAGTATATTAGTCTTTGTGATCCATAGCAGTTTTTAAAGTTTTTATTTCTCTTATTATGATGAAATGTCTGCTGACTTTGGTGCTTAAAGTGCTGTTTTGCAATTAAGGTACAAACAGGGAGGCAGCAAATCAGCTGTGGTTGGTCATGTCTTCTCTTCTTTCAGCACAGATTAAATCACTTAATCCCTATTTTAATAGTTTTGGCTGTAGCAGACTACATTAAGCCACCAGCCCATCTTTAGGCTACAGTACTATGCATCCATCCATTTTCTATCTGCTTTATCCAGATCCATTACAAGGTCACACCCTGGACAGGACCCTAATCCATTAGGGCACACGGACACAAACACACACTAGTCATGCCATTATTATCAGGAAGGCACTGCTCTCAGACTCATCCATCGTAGTGCAATTGTCCAAATGTTCATTGCAAATTCCCATTTGGTTTGAATTTTATTATTTTATTATTTAAAGTGTGAAACAAACTATGTTTTATATCAGTGGTGTTGTTCAGCACATTGGGAAGGCTTTACAGATAAGCAGACAAGAAAAGGAGGTGAAGGTGGTGTCAGAATAAGTTCTTTTTGGTTTAGCGTTTTGTTGTTTATTGCAGCATGGGGAGACAGTATGGGGGAAAAGTAGATTATTCTTTTTATATTGTTATAGTTTATTGTTTCTTGCCCCAAAAATAAATTAAAACAAAAAAATTTCCTTGCGTTTAAACCCTTGAAACAAGAGTAATATTTATGTTCCACACTGATCTGTACACCTGCCTGATCATTACATAAGCTTACAACTTGCAGCCTTGACACGAAGAGAATGCAACTGTGGCAAAACACCAGCCACAAAACGGAGCAGACACTAACACAACAGTACCAGCACGTTGTCCTTGTTCTGTCATGCAGAGCCTGACAAAGCCACTCAAGCAGAAAATGCCTTTCATACATATAGTGATGTTGACAACTCTGTTATTTTTAGCATGCCCATATGTATTTCTTATTTATAAAATGAACTGTTTATTAGAAAACATAAAACTCTTACTTTGTGTCGGATTCAGTATTGGACTGAAAACCCTCTAAAAACAATGAAGTTGTGGATTTTGCAGTTCTACTCTGTGACCAGGAGATGGAGGTGGAGCCACGTGAGAAAGCTGTACAGCTATGAAGCAACAGTAAATGCTCTGTCTCTCTGTCCTCTGTAAGTGCTTAGACTGATGTCTTTGATGCAGATAGATTATTTACCCACTCCAAAATAAAAACCCAAATCCTAAATCCTATCAAAGGTCATTCTGCAGGACCCAGAGATCTGTGCTTCCTGCACGTGGTTCATGCCTCTGCTGTGTTTGAGCTGGAGGGGCAGTCTGTCAGGTGGCCTAGGTTTGTGTGGGATGATGTGTAGAATTGGACAAATGCTCTTGGTGTCACGGATGTCGGAAAGGACGAACCGTGGAATGGCAGGAGAGCGTAAAAGACCCTATGCGTAGCGGCGAGACAGGGGTTAGCCCAGGTTCAGCTGTTCAGGGAATGCCGTATAGAAACCTATTCCCTCAGGTAGCGGACGTGGGGCAACCTGGTGCTAGGCGGGTCTCAGGGCATCCGAATGTCAATGCTGAGCGAAGGCAAATGAAAGACCCAGAAATATATAGCTCCAGAGAGAGAGACACCGGAAGGACAGCAAAGCACTGGAAACAAGAGACAGGACAGAGAAGGAGTGCCCTCTGGCTGCAGAGGGCGTGACACTTGGAACGTGTCTGTGAGATCTGGAAGCTGGGTGAGACCTCTGGGTCAATCAGCAACCCAACAAGCTAGATGGCCAGAATGACCTCTCTGCTGCATCCTGTCATTGGTTGCTTATGCACAGGAAAATAGCACCTAGGTGCACTAGACAAGCGCAAGCAGTCAAGCAGCCCGTTCTATACAGAGTCTGTGGTTAGATTTCATGCTGAGCTCTTTTCTTTCCTCTGCTGGGTGGAAGGTGACAGTGTCTGTTCCACAAATAAATCAATGAAATTAATCAGGCAATTAACACCTCTGCACAAAGGGACACCTGAAGCGTCAGCTCTGAACACGCTGAGTTGCCCTTATAAAAGTGAGCAAATTTTGGGGTGCTGTTGTTGACATGTCTGAGGGTTTTGTTTATTTGTTTCTTGACAGAGCTGTATTGTAGTTTTACATCCTTGCCTGAGCGGAGTTTGGTGGCTGACTAATTACTTTTTACTCCTGCTGCCCTCCTTCCAGCATGAGATGTGGACAGTGGAACGTTGCTCTCATCAGCACTATTTTCCCCATAATTCCCTGCAGCAGTGTGCCCCTGGCAGAGGTAGCGCTGGCTGACAGAGCAATACAACTCACACTACAAGCGCTGCAAGTAGTGTGAGTTGAGTGCCCCCAAAAGCCACAGGTATCACTATTGCAAGAAGACATACAGTATGTTGTCTAGGTTACCTTCGTGCGTTCGAGGCCACCTGACTGGCCAAGATCAACCGACGCTTGAACAAGGAGTGCGTGGCACCGTGATACCGCTGCCCAATGCGTTTAATGAAGAAATGCAGATGGGTTAACCAATTTATAATAAAAAAGCAGGACATTTGCAAAGTCCTGTCCAGCCAAGTAAAGCGATGATACAGCTGACTGTATCTCTCCATCTCAGCCTATTTGTGTAATGGGAGATTTTCTCTGAGCATCAATATTCCTCCTCATCAGCACTATTCCTCTAAGGAAAATTTATTAACCCTGCTAGCTTATGCTGCCTTTTTTTAATCCCCTCCCCAACATAGACAGACATTGCCCATATGCATCTCTTGAGTAGATGGGAATCAATAAAGCTGTGCACAGCACTCAGATATATTACAACAGCGCCATTAACCTCGTAATGTCAGGGATAGAGCTGTCACAGACGCAGAAAACCCTGCCTCTGCAGTTCCTTCCATACTCCTAATGCTGAATTAACGTAGATTTTCACAGGGAAATCAGTTAGACTTCCTCTGTATGGCGGTTTGATCCATTTCAAGTTTTGTTGTCTAGAACTTATTACACTGATGAAGGAGGGAGGCCGTGTAATTGTCCCTGTTTTAAAGCTGCATATACAGCACGTCCACTTGGAATGTAGCAAGCTTAAAACATGCCTGCTGCCGGTAAAACCTGAAATGGACCCAGCTGCTGTGCAATGGGATTCTGATCACGATCATCCAATTGGATCTGGAAGTAAAAAGCGTGAGTCTGCGAGTCTACCAGGTTCTTTTCCGCCCTTCCCAATTATTTCTGCTGATCTGGCTATTTACACAACCGGACATGGTGCCAACTATTTGATGGATGTTAAGGCTTATTTTAATTGAAAACCTCTGACGTTTTGGAGAGGCATTATATATTTACTCATTTACATGCATTCTGAGGACCAGCCAATGTGATTGACGGGGCAGAAAGAAAGTTCAGAGTCACAGGAGTTCCTCCAAGGCTTGGATTTTTATTTTAAACTCTTCGTTCACAATTTGTTCACAGCTTCTTTACCTCTTTCGCGCACGCACACACACATACACACAAACACACATACACACACACCACATCTCTCCATTCTCATCCTCAGCATGACTACAGTCTGCACGACAGACTGCATTCTGTCTCCCTCGCGATGTTTTTCTCTCCCTTTGCCTCACTGCACCACAGCCGCCTTGCCCTTTAAAGAGCGCAGCAGGCAACGTGAGAACATAAAAAAAGGCATAAAACTGAAACGTCGAGGTATGAGATTAAATGAAACTACCCCTCTGGGCTGAAAGCAAACTTGGCCGGCGTTTTTGCGCAGTCCGCATGTCGCAGGCCTGGTGCCCCTGGGTGGCAGGGAGACGGAGAGAGGTGTGAGAAAAATGGCACCGAAAAGCCTGCTCTGTGCCTTTGAACCCTGCTGGCTCGCTCTTTCTGGGCAGGAGAGGCAGGTAAATGGGACTTTGGGCAAAAAGCCAATTGGCAAGAAGGCTTTTTGGAAAAAAAAAAGCTTTAGCCCAGCTGTGTTCATCACAATGCAGCAGCAGAAAGGGAGTGGAGAGAGACAGAGGCAGAGAGAGAGAGAGAGGGAGACGATGGATAGGAAGAAGAAACTAAAAGCAATGAGAGGGAGAGAGGGAGGGAAATGCAGGGAGAAGGGAAGGAGAGAGGGAACGGGGCAGAAATAAAAGGGGGAGAGAGAGCTGGGGAGGATCTAGCCGAGCAGTCGTTGGCTTGTGTGCAGTGCAGTGACTCAGACTGCGGCAGACAACACCTCTCAGTCCTGCTGCACACTGCCCCCTACACCTATGAGGAAAGCTGCAGCTCCCTCTGCCAGCATCAGCAGCACAGACATGTGCGGTACCCCTGTTTATTAGGCAGCAGTGTGTGTCAAGTGCTTGGCTGTCATTACAGTTCATGAAAATATTCCTGCATTATTGCTACTATATCTACATTTGCCCTTTAAACATCCAATAGCAAGGTAAGAACAATCTCAAAGCTCTTTAAGAGATGAGGTTATAAACTTAAAATGATAAATATCATTACAATTTTATTAATATCATTATCACAGAATAACACCAACACCAACACCACAGTAAGAAGAAGATTACATTTTTAGAAACGATCCACTCTAATCCGACTGGGTGGGGAAAGATAATAACTGTGGTGCAATAGTCTGAAGCCCACTGGGAGAGACGTACCATTGTAATAAAGTCCCCTTCCCCTCTCCCTGCAGCTTTGTTTACTCATTCAAACTCTGAGAGCCCACTTGACACCTGTCATTCCTGAGGCCTGCCATTTCTCTGGTTGAACATGCAATGGGGAGCAGTTTACAGTGATGCACACCAACTTAATGTTAGCTTTCATTAAAGGGCTCGGTCTCAATAAGAGTATAATGTAAGGGAAATGCTAAGAGGAGCAGCAGTGTGGTGAAATGGCTTGGATTCAAGGCTCCTAGACCATGGAGGGTCACAGGTTCAAATCCCATGTGAGGCAGTGTTGTTGTGTCCTTGGTTGTACAGTTCTTTACCCTAAGTGCTTCAACAAATCCATGTATTGTATACATGGGTACCATCAATGGGATGTATAAAATACAACCTACATATAATGGATGTATAAATATAGTATAAAATATAGGAATGCATTGCACATAAGTAACAAGGTGTTTTGTAACTTATTGACCTGGAGAAGCACTGCAGGCACTGCTGTTAAACTCAAGAGAGGGGGAATGAAGAGGTTCAAATGTGATTGTCCAGGAAGGAAGTGACAAACTGTCTTTCGCGTTGTGTTCTTCCAGAAATGCAGTAATTAATTGTTTGAATCAGTCCTTCCTGTTCCAATTTGAAACACCCGACACACTTGAAAAATCCATACATTGATATTTCCCATAATGACCCAGAAGAATCAGCTAAAACCCTGGCAGATGTTTCCTAGTGCTGATCGTGACCTCAATCAGGGACAGGAGACTCCCATCTTCAGCTGCAGATGAGCCCCACTTGAAAATGGACAAACAAGGAGTGATCAGTAATTCCGTCCTCATGAACAGGGTTTAATAATTCGTCGACATTTGGGGCAGGGATAATTTTGTCCAATAATTTTGTGCACCACTCTGTGTCAGTGCAGTGAGATTCAACAGGGCAAGTGGAAGGATAATGTGTGGGTACAGACACAATGTGAATATATTCCAGCCACATCTGGAACACTATCTGAGTCAGACTCCAGGAGAGGAAATCTAAAGCTTTAGTTCATGATGTCTTGGACATAATTCCATTGGCAGAGGGTTTGCTGAGAGCTTTTTCTGTGTCAACATAACTATACTGAGCAACAGACACACATCAATTACACCTGCAACAAATCTGCAAATGTATTTCCAGGAAAATTAAAAAATCAATTTGTAGCAGGTACACTGACATTTTATTGAGCGGACAAGACACGTAGTAATTATGTTCATTGTAGTTCATTACGCCGATTAACATTTGTCACCAGTCAGGTTGATCAATATGGGTCTGTGGTGAAAGTCACAGGCTAGGAGCATGTGTGGCTGTACATCTGTGACATGCGCTTTACAGCAGGTTGTAGATGTTGTCTTGTGGGATTCTGACTCATTACTCTCTCCCATTCCTGGACAAGTATTTGCCTGTTCCCTGGACTCTGAGCCCTAGGTGTCACACAGATGTCCCAGAACATCCCACACATGTTGTCTGGGGCCCATACCTGGAGGGTAGAGCATCCACACCTGTCACATGCTCAATTCTCATCTTGCAAGAGCGCAGCTGTTCCAAGAGCAGAGTGAGGGCCTGCGCTGTCCAGCAGGAACGTTGTCACATCAGGAAGGACAGCATGCGAGGACCCTGACATCCGATTGTCACTTCCTTCCTGGACAATCACATTTGCACCTCTTCATTCCCTCCACTGTTTTTATCTGTCATACACGAGAAGCAGAGTATTGTTCTGTACGTCTGTATGTCACTCTCACTGCTGTCCATCTGGTTGTCCAGCCCGACACCTTGAGTCGTCTCTGAAGAGGACCGGGCCAGACTGCTGGTGAGTCCACCTGACCTGCTGCCCTAACATACTGATGGCACAAAGGCATGATGTCTCTTGAAAAGAGAGGCCTATTGGTGCGTTATTGTGTTTCTCTTTCTCGATTTTCACCCAGCCTTGACACTCACCAGGTTATACGACCTTTCTTGCTAATGAGGTAACGGAGTGATTATGCAAGACACAAGTCACTCCAGTGCATCATAAATGTCCAATGATTAAAAATGACAGCAAAACATAATCAATATCTAAAATCTGTATACTTCATTTCTTCTTAAAAGGGGCATGTAAAAATAGGTTGAGACTGATTTTCTGATGCTTGGTGTAAATCTCTGCAGCAAAACTGGTAAGGTAGTTGAACAGCTTTTTACTCACCGTTAAAAACAGATTCATATGCTAGTTATGCTGTTACTTGAAGGCAGAATTCAGTGTTCCATGTGCACAGTTCACAATTTATCTAACCCTACATTTTAACCAAATAATTATGTTTAAAGCTTGAATGTCCCATTGTAATACTAGTAAACATTTAGACAATGAAAAGGAAAGAACTGATGTATTAAATGAAAATTCGGATGAGACGTAAAACCAAGGTCCTGACTCTCTGTGGTCATTAAAAATCCTAGGGCGTTTCTCGAAAAGAGTAGGGGTGTAACCCCGGTGTCCTGGCCAAATTTCCCATTGCCCCTTACCAATCATGGCCTCCTGATAATCCCCATCTATGAATTGGCTACATTACTCTGCTCTCCTCCCCACTGGTAGCTGATGTGTGGTGAGCGTTCTGGCGCACTATGGCTGCCGTTGCATCATCCAGGTGTATGCTGCACATTGGTGGTGATGGAGGGGAGACCCCATTACCTGTAAAGCGCTTTGAGTGGAGTGTCCAGAAAAGCGCTATATAAGTGTAAGCAATGATTATTATTATTATTAAATGTCAGTCTGGTGATTACCAAGGAAGAAATAGACAAACATGCATACAACGTATTAAATAATATTAGCAGAAGAGGCAGAGGTGTTACAGATCCTAAAGGTGCTTTAGATATACCATCAGTGCTGGAGGTATTTCTCCAGTTTTACTTAAGGAAATGGGATGTTGTCCACAAACTGATAACAAGCTTCTACCAGCAGTCATTCATGTTAAAAGCATCAGACACAGGGGTCCCCCAGGACCAGGACTGAAAACCACTGCACTATGTGATGGGGCTAAGGAAATGTCTGACTGCGTCTCTGGTCGTCAAGCACTTGTACATGCTCATAATTAGATTGCACTTGTCTGTCATAATGTAATACTGCATTCCCACCACTAGTGGGCAGTATATACCTGACTGCAAGTTATTCAGCGCTTTGCTTTTCTCTACATGGATGGTATCAATAAAGCTTCAGCACTGAGCTAAAAGCACTGGACTTCTAACCAGCTATGGCACATTCAAGTTAAAATGGTTCCATTCTAATGAATTACTTTGAGCCACAACATCTTTAGCTTGAGAATGACCATCCACCCTTCATTAACCGCTTAGTCCTGAAGTCTGGTTCAGGTTTTGTTCCTGGTGAGCCAAAGTGCTTAATTAGGAGGAGTTAACTTTAGCTTTCTAACGCCCTGCTCATTGATCATGACAGGCTGCACAACCAGGCTTCCAAATCTGCAAGCTGAGTCTGAGACAGGGTGAAGCCCCCATCTAGAGGTCTGTGGGTGGACAGCAGGACCCAGCCTCAATGGGTTGGCAATCCATCCCAAGATGTGCAAACACATTTGCAATTAACCTAGGCAGCACGTCCTTAAATTGTGGGAGGAAACCTCAATGTTACTATAGAGTGACCATGCAGATACCACACACAATGCACCCCACGCCAGAATGGAACACAGGAGTTACAGAGCAGGAGCTAAGGCAAAAATGCTACCTGCCATGCCTCCATGCACAGGGGAACCTAACTGTGTCAAGTCAAATGTAGCCACGTCCAAGTCACATGCTCCAAGGACTGACCTGCTGTAACGTACAGTATGTGATCCTTTTGACTGACGTGCCACCTTAGTTGAACTGATCTCTGCTTCGAAAGTGAGAAAGCTTCCAACACGTTTCATCAGTATTTCATTAGAACTAATTTAATTTGTAATTAAATTAACGGGGCGCTTGTTGAAAGACCTGGACTGGAACGGAGCAGAACAGAGGCAGTTGATTTACTAGCCTTTTCAATCCATTGGTTTCCATTCTAGGATGTTGGCCCAGCCAGCTCTTAAAACAGCACAGCTATTCAATAAGAAATGTGATTTCAGTAATCTAATAAATCAGATGATCGACCTAGAGACCCGCCCTGCTACAAATTCAATTAGAAATTCCAGTAATTGGGTGCCAGGGAGTAATGTAGAGCTATGTTTCATATGTTTCATAGAGCTATGTTTGAATCTTCGGTTTCAAGGGTCTCCAGCCCTAGTCCTGAACTCCAAAACTCTGCTTTTCCTTCTACTCCAGCTCTCAATTTCTTGATTGAACCAATTATTGGCTTAATTAGTTCAATTAAGTTCAGTCTTAATTAATTCCTTCTGACTGAAGGTGCCTATAGAAGGAGAAAGGGGGCAGATACAAAATACCGCACATGAGTGAGTAACTACTGTATCTGCAAGACCACCCATCTCTTTAGAGACTGTGTCATTAAATTAAATCAGTGCCATTGTGATTTACAGCCCCTCTGTGATCCTGCTGTGATCTGTCTCTCTCTGCCCACTGGCCCCACAGCGTAATTCTGCTGTCTCCTCCCAGCTCATTAGCACAAGATCGATGCCGTAGCTCACAAGCACACTGCAGTAAACCAGTCCCCACACTCTCCACTGTGCAGCAATCTGCAAGGCAGAAGATGAGAGGGACTGGGGTTGGCTGGATTCCAGATTTTGATGGCCAGAGGACAATCACTCAAGAAAAAAAAAGCAGATTTAAGGGAACAGTACCTACCACTCATGGGATCTACACTTTCTGTGATTTTCATTACACTATCTTGCTACAGGAGCACTGCATGATTCTATCTCAACAAAGACCAACTTTTCCATGCTGACAGGCTGGGTAACAGTTCCAGCAAAATTAGCTTTGGAAATAAATTACACCAGAGGAAATGACTAGGGGAAGCCTGCTGTATTGCTAGTTCCTATACCTAGTTTAAAATTTTAAGATACTGTATACTCGCCAACAACTGGATTACAACAAGCAATGATGACAATTCACAGAAAGTTTTTTTCACTCAGTGATGATTAATGGGTTCTAAAAGTCCAGTCCAGAACAAGTTGAGTGATGTTATCACTTTCATGGCTAAGAATGATTTACAAATTTTAAATTCACAGTAACATTTAAAGTTTAAATTTAAGTTTAGTGTCTATAAGTAAACTGGGGCCACTCGCTCACACACATTCACTCAGATCTTAAATCAATTATTTTTCCTAGGCTTTACTAAATAGGAGAGAGAGGTACACACAGAGCAGCTGTCAAAGCGCTGAGCTTGAAGATGAGAGATGGAATTAAATCAGTTGAAAGAAAGATACCGAGAGGGAACTGTGTGGGGGCAGTGGAAGATCACTGAAACAGGCTTCCTACAAGAGACCAGCAAGAGCTAATCGACAGATAACACCACAGCGGCTTCTCTGCCTTGCTAATTGGTCCTTGATTTCTAAAGATGCTAACTGAGCCTAACTAATGTAATCCTGCAGTCATGAGATCGCTGATCAAACCCTGACTGAGCAGAATGACTCTCAGAGATATTGTCCTTGCTGAAAAGCAACATTTTCTCATTGATAGTGTAGCATCACATAAAACCGTATTAATTAAAATGTTTCTGCTTCTGTTTTCTTTAACTCTATAGGCCCTATTTAAATGTACCCCTGTTTTTACTCATTGTGACCCATCATGCTTTGCAAACAGTTATCAAATTTGATTCTACAGCCTAATGTTTCACATTTTTCACACATGCCAGTAATATCCCTCTCAGAAAATAACAAGGCCATAATTTTTTTTTTTTTACGCACACTTGTAAAATACAATGTTAGAGATTAAGATTGTCTGATAGTCAGAAAGGAGATCTTAAACTGTGGGCAAATGGCCCTCTCCAGAATAAATGAATCACATGGTCATTTGTGGACTACAGGGAAAAACAGGCTCCTAGTGTGTTCATCTGGTAGAATAACACAATGCTCCTTCCCTCTGCATCTGAGGTGGCAAGAGGAACAACAGTGTTTCTGTACTGTACAAAAATCCTATTGGAAAGCCTGTTAGACCCACCAAACAACCAGGGCTTATCATAGAGGAATTATACATATACTATATATTAAAATATAATGACGGTTTCCAATGTACAGCAGTTTTATCCTTTATAGATTTTACCAGATGTACAGTACTCCATTGAAGTGCACATATGTTTGCATGTATTTTTGATCTAAGATAATTCTAAATGCCTATGCAAATGTCCTGCTAATAAGGCAAGAAGCCAAAGTGATCCAGCACTTGCTACTGGTTCAAACAGAAGAGCTTTGAGTTTGTAAAACCTGAAATGGTTCAAGCGCCTGTGCAAAGAGAGATATTTTCCTCCCTGCCAAGGAGTTTAAAAACAGAATATTTCTGGGTAGGAATGAGGAAATAAGAGAAATTCAAAACTGCACTTTCTGCAATATATTGATCTTGAAATATTGTGTTCGTGCAGGCGCCAGCTAAAACATTTAACTAAGAACATTGCGATCACCGGACTGGTTGAAAAGATCCGGACTGACAGAGACAACTGGAAGATAAGCACAAAGTTCCTTCAAATCCCAAAGACCCACGATGGAAAGGTAACGTTTACCATCTCCTGGTGCTGGAAATGACACTTTAAAATTGCACACAAGCTATAAATATGACATAAGCCAGGAGCTATGCATTTATCCCCAGAGGTAGTCTGCAAACTATTAGGAGCAGTTTGCTAATCATTAGTGGACCTCAGTGATAAATGCCTTCTTTTAATAACCTCTGTTGATAGCTACACAATCATCGGCACTGTCAATTACAAATGCTGATCTGAAGGGTGGCTGAGATGATCTAAGACTCCAGGGAGCAGAGGACTGTGCCTGAAAACGAATTGCACAGCTACAGCGGCTACTCAGTAACACCCCCCCCCCAATTCGACTGCGACACATTCCCACCCAGACTGTAGACTCTCACATTTGAGCATCTAGCCTCCTGCGTCCGCCCTGAGACTGCTCGGTCTACACATCACCGCTACCTGCTGCTGTACTCTGCAGAGTGCAGCACAAGCCATCTCTTTAAGTACTTGGCTGTAGCCAAGACACTGCATCGTCTGCCGTAGTTACTATTACAATAGTGAGACACTGAAGTGAATGGGCCCCAGATTCTCAATTTCACATTTCACACACTGACCTGAGTCTCCTGCTCCTGCAGTCTATACCTAAATACTGTTATTGTTATTACAGGACAATGATACCTGCCCTTACTGTTCTACAATCTATAAATGGAGTGTTATCTAGAACAGGCTTGGGCTGTAAATGCTGTTATATAAGTACAATATCCCGAGCTATGATAAAGACAGGTTCATGTTTTAGAAATTTCCATTCAGTGTCTTAATGTCTTTGTTCCTGCGGCTTAAAAACTGGCACGCGCCACCAGAGCCATTTCACTTTGCTTAGTGACAACTTCGTAGCGCTTGCAATCCCAGAGTGACAGCTCAGGACATGGCCCTAATTTACATGACTGCACAGTCGTGACATGATTTCAAGAAAGCAATACAGCTGAAATGCATGAATGTGGCTTCGCACAAGCCTCACACTCATCCTCTCATGCTTGTGAGACTCCCAAAGAGCCAAAGTAAAAGTCGGATCACAGGAGAAGACTTGAATTCAAATTCCCTTGCAGGAAGGAAGGAAAAAAAGCCCCTTCCTTTTCTCCTTTGCTCTACCCCCTCCTTCTAATCCTCCCTCCTCTCCAGGCAGAAACAGAGTCCTGCCTCTCTCTCTCTCTCTCTCCCATCTGCAAGCTAAGCTTTGGCTGAGAGCTCAGCTATTGATCGCCGCTGTCAGTGGAAAAGTGCTTGCGTCAGAGCCCTGCCAGGGGTATAAAGGCAGCACCGCCGCGGTAACAGCACTGAGTGCACACGGCAACCGAACTCCCCTGCCCTCCCGCCGCCATGACTTCCGTTGGCTACGACCCCTACTTCACCTCCTACAAGCGCCGGTATGTGGAGAGCAGCCCCAGGGTGGTGCACATCTCCGGGGTGCGCAGCGCAGGATACGGGGGCGCCCGCTCGGTCTACTCCAGCCACTCGGCTCCGCTGTCCACCTCGGTGGGCACAGCCCGCCACCGCCCCTATGGCCTCTCCGCCTCCTCCGCCTCCTCTCTCCTCATGGCGGCGGACTTCGACCTGAGCCAGGCCACGCAGGTGGGGAGCGAGTTCAAGACCGTCCGCACCCAGGAGAAAGCCCAGCTGCAGGAGCTGAACGACCGCTTCGCCAGCTTCATCGAGCGCGTGCACGAGCTGGAGCAGCAGAACAAGGTGCTGGAGGCTGAGCTGCTGGTGCTCCGGCAGAAGCATGTGGAGCCCTCCCGGCTCCAGGCGCTGTACGAGCACGAGATCCGGGAGCTGCGGGCCGCCGTGGAAGAGGCGCGGGGCGAGAAGCAGGCGGCGCAGAACGAGCGCGACGGCCTGGAGGATGCCCTGCGGGGCCTGCAGAGCCGCTACGAGGAGGAAGTGCTGAGCCGCGAGGAGGCGGAGGGGCGGCTGATGGAGACCCGCAAGGTGGCGGACGAGGCTGCCCTCGGCCGAGCCGAGCTGGAGAAGCGGGCCGAGACGCTGCTGGACGAGATTGCCTTCCTGAAGCGGGTGCACGAGGAGGAGATCGCCGAGCTGCAGGCGCAGGTGCAGTACGCCCAGATCTCCGTGGAGATGGAGGTGGCCAAGCCCGACCTCTCTGCTGCCCTCCGCGACATCCGCTCCCAGTACGAGAAGCTGGCCGCCCGCAACATGCAGGCCGCCGAGGACTGGTTCAAGAGCAAGTTCACCGTGCTGACCGAGACGGCGGCCCGCAACACCGACGCTGTGCGCAACGCCAAGGACGAGGTGGGCGAATACCGGCGCCAGCTCAAGGCTCGCAGCCTGGAGATCGAGGCGTGCCGGGGCATGAACGAGGCCCTGGAGAAACAGCTGCAGGATCTGGAGGAGAAGCAGAATGCTGACATCGCCGCTCTTCAGGTCAGTGTTTGTAGTGCAAGTGGAGGGTATAACTTCCATATACAACTTTTACTGTCATTTCTTCCATGGTTAAGTTGTATATACTTTATATATCCACATAATCTCTCCAATTTCTAAAACAGATCCAGTAATCTGATCTTTGGGATCAGGCTAGAATTCTATCTAGATTTTTTATCTTAGCCTTTGCCTGCCTTTAATGCAATTTTCTGTAACCAATACGATAGGCACAAAAACAGAGGAAGATTGCATTGTATTTGACCATATCTGTCTGGTCAGCCAGGGGAATGAAACTTCATGGCATCTACTCAATGGAGAGTTAGTAACTGCAGTATCCGTCTCTCTACTGTCGTGATCAATAAGAGTTAAAACCGACTATATCCC
The DNA here is from genome assembly GCF_059453375.1 of Lepisosteus platostomus. Taxonomy (NCBI): domain Eukaryota; kingdom Metazoa; phylum Chordata; class Actinopteri; order Semionotiformes; family Lepisosteidae; genus Lepisosteus; species Lepisosteus platostomus. The sequence goes on from NC_142613.1 coordinate 13,798,314, forward strand.
AAACTGAAATGGCAGATGTCAGAGAAACAGAACAGCTGCAGAGAAAGGGTTAATTGGGATTGCTCCACACTTTATGTTTCTTGTCCTTTATTACTGAGAAGAAAAGTGGACCAGGGCCAGAGACACATTAGCGAGACCAGGAAAAGAAAAATCTCTCAGCCGTTCCAGAGAGGTACTAGAGATGTCTACAGACTTTTGCTGAGACACTCAGTTCTGCATTTAGTTTCACATGAAATCCGTCTGACGATTTATGGTTCATCTGCAATAGATGGACTAGAAAATCTCCAAACATCTAGAGAGTTCTTTGAGAAGTTTGTACTGCACATTGCACTTCTGCAGAAGCAGTAGCAGGCTGTCTTCATACTGCCCAGAGCCAATTGTACAGCCCTCTGATAAAAAGATCACCCACAGCACACGGTGCTATTGTTGATGACAGCTGAAAAAAGAGAGAGAGCAGAGACTTTTTTGCTTACCGGAGATGTGCGGTGCTGTGAGAGGAGCTTCCCTTATAATCTTAGTAATATTTTTTTTATCCAGCACACGATTGCAGTAGCTGAACAGGAGCGGAGCTGAATACAAATGTATTCCCGGTCTTCTTTTCGTGAGACAGGTTTGAGTGCTTTCAATTGTGCCTAGAACATTGTCGAGTGAGATGATAAAAACATCAACTACCTGCTGAGTGACACTCTCTAGGCAATCTCTTTTACATACCACCCCAGTGGTGGACTCTGGCAGGCTTGGAGCTTAAGCCATGACCTTCCTGGTTTTGATACAGCCCTATACCTCCACCACTGGCCCCTACTGCCAATTCTGCAAATCCTGTACAGGGAGAAAGCGACACAGGAAAAAATCAAAATGCACACTCTCATGCACTTTCATGAGCGCTGCTGGCATTTCCCAGAACACCATCCATCAGTGTCTCTTTCCCTAGGGGGATCTGCTCTGCTAATCCTTGAGGTGGCAGGATCCCCAAGCTCCTCACGGCTTGCCTGCAGTATGGCGATCTGCATTCTTCCTGTTATTAGCGCACTTCACACTCATTATGGTCCATTTGAACGCTGCCAACAAATGTGATTTAAAGCCGAGAAAATGCCAGCACAGCGATTGAACAGTCAGTCTGAAAATGGATGCAGTCCCCAATTTGAGATCTGTCCTGGCAGTTGTAGCATTTTATTCGTTTTCAACGGGCATTGCATACTAACTCTTTAGTGATATTAGCCCTACACAGAAATTCCTAATGCCCTCTCCTCCTTCACTAAACAAAAGATCCCAGAATTCAACTGATCTACAGACTAGGGCTTGTGTCAGGCTTTGCTCAGTGGATTTCAGATTTGAAATGACATCAGTTCTTTCGTCATAGAACCTGGCCAGCACTTCAGTTGCAGGGGAGAAAACAGAATATTAATATGAGAGTAGAATATTTTTGAGGCTGGTTAACAAGCACAATAACAAACGCCTCTCTTAAAAGGCAGGATTCCATTAACACTCCAACTTTTCAGGAAACTCCTCAGCCTCTACCAGTTGGCCCCTGGCAGCTCCTGGAATTACTCTTCTTCCTTGCTTCTGCAGGAAACCATCAGCCAGCTGGAGAACGAGCTGAGGAGCACTAAGAACGAGATGGCGCGCTACCTGAAGGAGTACCAGGACTTGCTCAATGTGAAGATGGCTCTGGATATCGAAATCGCAGCTTACAGGTACAGTAATTTCATTTCTGTATTTCGGAAGGTCACACAGCTCTTGGGCTGCTTGGTGTTATATCCCATGATCTGCACTGGGCTCGGTTTAGAGGCAAACATTGGCCAGGTAATCTAAGAGCAGCCTTCAGCAAAAAGTGGGTAGGTTCTCCCCAGGGTAAAAGACTGGCATTAATTTTACAAGCAGACAATATTGATCCTCTAGACTGATGTAAAAGGGCACATTGTGCACTTGTTGTACTGATAGAGCTCCAAAGGACAACGAAAAATAGTGAATTATTCATCAATTGGGGCAGGCCTTTTAGAGCAACTGGAGGGAGTGATGTATGGGGAATACACTGCTGACTATATGGAGTTTCTGTATGGTGAATTCCCATACCCAGCCATGTTGTTTTGAAGCCAGTACCCTGTTTTTTGGGGGAAATGATGCCTAATGGGCTGGATGGGTCTCCTCTTGTGGGTATCTGTTCTTATCTGCTCAGCTCACGTGGGGTCTCATATTCTTTCTCCCTCAGGAAACTGCTGGAAGGGGAGGAGACGCGGTTCAGCGTTGGAGGCATGGCGAGCACTTTCAGCCAGAGCGCGGCCCCCATGTTCAGCCGCTCGCTCTTCTCCCTCCAGAGCAGCTCGGCCAGCAGCATCAGCGCCCCCTACCTGCTGAGCAGCCGTCTGCTGAGCTCCGCCTTTTCTGCCAGCCACGCCCAGGAGGTGGAGGAGGTCATCCAGGCCAGCCAATCAGAGCAGGCCGAAGCAGCCCTGCCTGCAGAGGAGGAAGAGGCGGAGGAGGAGGCGGAACAGAAGGAGGAAGAGGAAGAGGCTGCCGAGGAAGGTTTGTCCCACAGTAATGAACGAGTCTGCCTTTTTCAGTCAACTGCACTTTTAGTGGTTTAGGGTAAGGAAATTAAAATCCTTTCCTTTCCAACCCAATCCTTTCCAGGATTTTGCATAAAAACCTGCAGAATTTGACTATTCTAGATTTGGGGATTCTGGAAGTAATTGGCTGCACTCTGTTTTTTTCATTCTCTACCCCCCCCCCAAAAAAAAAACAGTATGAGAGGTTTCTATTGTTCCTCTCCCCTTAAACTTCTACATTACCATAATGGTCCTAATGAGCTCAAAGACACGTATGATTCCTTTTCATAGCCATTTAAAGGTGATGATTTAAAAGACCCACTTCAAAGTAAAACATATTAAATATTTTCAGGCCTGCACAAATACGTTAAAGGAGTGAGGAATTGTGTGGGTTAGAATGATATTCAATTTGAATTCCTATTAAAACCAGCATGTCATGGATCATGGATAGAACATATGAGAGAGTTCCCTCACTGTCTTTTAGTCTGGATCCGGGTTTCTGGGTATCCCAGATTCGATGTGATGAGGAAAGCACATGGAAGACTGATTTAAGACACAGCTGACGCTAGTCTTTCTCTTCAGGGCTTTCAGACGGTGCCTCTATTTCCCATCATTCTTAACATTGACCTGTTTTTTTCGTTGTTCCCAAAGGCGGTGAGGAAGAGGAGGCCGAGGAGGCAGAGAAAGAGGAGGCTGGGGAAGAGGGAGAGGAAGAGGCAGGAGAGAAGGATGAGGGTGAGGGTGAAGGACAGGGAGAGGGAGAGGCAGAGGCTGAGGCAGAGGGAGAAGGAGAGGCAGAGGCAGAAGGAGAGGGAGAAGGAGAAGGAGGTGAAGAGGCTGAAGAAGGAGAGGCGGAGGCCACGGCCGAGGCAGGAGAAGATGCAGAGGAGGCCCAAGAAGAGGAAGAGGAGGGAAAGGAAGAGAAGGAAGAAGAAAAGAAGGAGAAAAAGCCAGTGGAGAAGAAGGACTGAGCCCAGAACTGAGAAACCGACCTCCAGCCAACGAACGAACTCCCCACCACAACGGACACTGACTTCACATGCGTGCTAGCCACTAGATGGTGCTCTATGCAAAAAAATAAATAATAGATCAGTACAATCAAAAGAAAAAAGAGACCCTTGATTGCTTGCAAAAGATCCCTAAATTGCTAAATACAAAAAAGAGCGAGCGAATATTGTAGAATTAGCATGGTCATGTTTGCCTCTGTATGTGTGTGCGTGCGAGTGTGTGGAACAGAACACAAGTTATGTGTTGGTCTGCAGAACTCAATGCAATTAAACACTTTACTGTACTGTATGTGTCACCGAAATGCGCCTAATTAAACACAAGAGTGTCTTCAAGAATACAAATGACCACTTGAAATGTTAAAATCCTTACTCAATTTACGCTGTGGGTTCCTGCAGTTGATGTGAATAAAGATTGAAGATCTGCTCGTATGACTTTTGTTGTGTCGTTATTTTAGTTTTGACCCAACATTGCTTTGAGAAGGTACACAGCTCAGGACCAGGGAGGTGATACATTCCTGAATGTTACTGAAGCTTGGCATGTGACCAAGGTGTAAGGAAGATACAACCTTTATAAATGTATTCATGCTTTATCTTCATGAGGCTAATCTACACCATGAGAACTTCTTCATGAAGACTACACTATCACAACAAACACAATCCTTTACAACCATCTGTGAAAGTAACATTAGAGGCACACAATTATTTGCAACAAACATCTTGTCATCCAAAACCCAAGAGCAGAGCTCCAGGGAGAGATGTCAGGTGAAAATCAAAGGAGACATCTCCTACCAGAGAGCTCACAAGCACTTCTACTTAATCTCCGCTCAGATCAGCAACAGTAGTCTTGCTATCATTATGGGAAATGTTAGTTTGATCTCTGTTTATTATGCATGATGATTCATCCTGTTCTGTAGTCTTTCTGACGGAGTTGTGGTGGTGATAGCCTCGATCAAGGAAAGCCCTGCCCTTATTTTCTGATGAAAGATTGTATCTACAGCTATCCAAGGAGACAGCCTCTTTCATCTTCTATTTCTTATTATAAAAAAAGACTGCAGAATAAAAAGATGACACTTGTTTGCACTGTCATACGCTCCTGGGTGCCGAAAAACAATTATCACTTGCATTTTTCTGATCCTGTTTCATACCTTTATCTCTTTATTTTGAACAATGTGCTTATTTTGTCCCTTTGAAAAGAAATGCCAATCCCCAGACCTTGGAAGTACACTTATCCATAAAATCTACATCACCAATCAAGGCAAAATCATGGGCTCCATTAATACTGCAGGGGTCAAACCCTCCATGTCTGCCTCTATCAATAATACTGGGCCCTGGAGGACACAATAAAGTTATCCAGGCCTCAGGACAGTATTGATAACGAGATTGTGATTATTGATCATCCCCTTTTAGGAGATATAAAATTTAATTAGCCAATTAGAAGGCTGACCCGTGCCAAAAAAAGCTCTTTAGGTGGAGTCAGGGTTTGAAAAATGTGTTTGAATGAAAAAAATGAAAATGACCTGCAAGTACTAAAATAGCTTCGTGATTCTGCAGTGTAGGCACAATGCAAGACACTGTGAAATACAATTAAAACCTCCTAGCTGATATAAAATGCAAGCCTTAAATGGTGCAAATGCTTTTCAATAGCTTATTTACTGATAGGGCATGTGCTTAAAAGATCACTGTATTTTACATTTAGTCAGGGTATTATGGAAGTAAGATTATAGGATATGAGACAAACAGTTATGAGTTTAGTGGCTGCTTCAAATTTAATTGTTTATCTGTTTTTGTATAAGTATTGTATACAGTATGTATTCTATTCTTGAAAATGAGATGATGCATCTCAAGAGGTTTTACTCTGCCAATAAGCTTGGAAAAAATGATTTTTTTTGTGTGCACATACTGTAGGAATGATCCATTTTGAACTGGTTATGGAATGGAACAAGTATCAAGTTCTTTGCAAAGCTAATGAGATCCCAGCTCTCCCTCAGCATCAACCTCGATCATGGGAATGTTGTTTTTGGTGGAATGGTTTGCTGGAACTTCAGAGTGAAAAAGTGAGGGGCTCGTGAGTAACTACACTCACACTGGTGCTTACCCAGAATGCCACTAGATCCTTACCGTCCAGACGTGGCCTACAGCAATATGTTCTGCAGATTATTAAATTATCTTAATTGTACATGACTCCTGAGCTGGGAGTGCCCCTGTGTCTTTCGGTTTTCACTTCAGCTAAGCTCTTAAGCAGTTAAGCTTACTGAATGCTTAATTGAACATGTTGATTGATTTTTTAACAGTCTTCTGCACTCAGGGATTAATCTCACAATCTCTTTTATGTGCGTCATTTCCATGAAAATTAGTGAGTAGACCTCTGTTAAAGTTGTTGTTCCCCCTTAGCTTTCCAAGCCTTTATTGTTTATTGTTTACCAACTCATGTGTGGAGGCACAGGTGGGCACTGTCAAACACTCTCATAATAAATGATTTTAGTGCCATATGGGCTCATTGGTCTAGATTCAACCAGGCCAATGAGACAAGAAACCTGCATAAGAGGATATTAGGAACTCAGCATCTGGCACAGGTTTCTTGCTAATTTCTACCCTTGTTATACTCTTTAAGGACTGGAATTGTTTTAAATATGCAAGCAAATAGTCAATTTCAAGAGCTTAATGAGCGGAATGTAATAATTAAACATTGCAAAAAGTATAATAAAGTCTTGCAGGCCCCTCTGTCAGGCAGGTCTGCGTCTGTCCCTGAGCAGTATCAGAGCTGGAGGCCTTAAGGATTCCTCATCCGCCCCCTCCTTTCCACACCTGTCTCCCCTCTTCCTGGAGCTCCTCTCGCCATTTATGCTCCTCCATGAGCCAAATTCCATAAGTAAAAACGGGAGTTTCAACAAGTTCCAGTTGAACTGGAAACCAGAAGATCCTGGCGTCTCCAGGACCAGAAGAAATGGGGATATGTCATTATCTATCTTGCCCAGACGCAACTGGCTTTAAATGGGCTTCACGGGGCTTGGACATGCCCTACGCAACAGAGACCCCTACAGTTTCCCAGGAGAATACAAGCTTGTTTCTCCCAGTTAATAATTAACTCGCTCGAAGTCACCTTATAGCTTGACGTAAATAAAATAATAATAATAATAATAATAATTGCTTACACTTATATAGCGCTTTTCTGGACACTCCACTCAAAGCGCTTTACAGGTAATGGGGACTCCCCTCCACCACCACCAATGTGCAGCATCTACCTGGATGATGCGACGGCAGCCATAGTGCGCCAGAACGCTCACCACACATCAGCTATCAGTGGGGAGGAGAGCAGAGTAATGTAGCCAATTCATAGAGGGGGATTATTAGGAGGCCATGATTAGTAAGGGCCAATTGGAAATTTGGCCAGGACACCGGGGTGACGGTCGGTTCTAACGAAGCCGGGTTTCAGAGGGATATTCAGTACTTCTCCTGGAGGAACTAAGAAAAAAACACATTAGGCACAGTTGTTAGGAGTGGAACCTAACCGTGAACTACAAAACAGTGTTTGTGAATGAAACAATCCTATACACACTCTGACACGATTATTATAAGACTGACTGTGGCGCTCGTTTGTATAAAAGGAAAGCAAACGTGAAAAAAAAGAGAGAGAACACAAATCGTGCTGAAGACTGGCACACGGTGAAACCTGATATGGAACTCGGGAAACCACAGACGTACAGACACCCACGGCAAATGCTGTACAACCACAGCCAAGCCACGGAAACACGGTGAGAGGGGAATACCCTGCGCGCGTACCTTGGGGAACACACGAACACACGAACACGCCGAAACAGGAACGCGGCCGAAAGCAGGAAATTGCCAACAGACGCGCCAGCAAGGGCACAGCCCTGTCTCAAAGCAGGAGCACTGCGTCAGCAGCAAATCTGCCCCACTGCAGAGCTGTCATCCTGGGGAAGGGGGGAGAAGGCGCTGCCCGGCTCTGGGGCAGCCTGAGTGCAGGAAGGCAGCCAGCTCTCAGTAACACGCGCACAATTGAGTTAGTGCTAAATTGCATCTTGTGGAACCAATCGCAAGGGCATTTACCTTTACAGCAGACAGCAGCAGCAGCAGCTGCTGCCTTTTACTGTACCACTCATCCTTCGGTGATTACAGATATCATAGAAAAGGTCAGACGAAGGGTCTGGAATCTTTAAAAATGCACGGTGTCTGCCAGTCATGCCCTTGGCGATAATGGTAATTGCGGCGGATTCAATTTTGCCTCGTCTCTGGAGTCCTGTACCCCTCTCTGGCAGGCAGGCCTGCGTCTGTCCCCGAGCCGTGACAGAGCTGGGGCCGTTTAAGGTCCCTCATCCGCCTCCTTTCTCCACCCGTTTCCCCTCTTCCTCTACTGTAGCTCCTCTTACAATATCAGAGGGCCGGCTGGGTTACTATCTGCCTCAACTTCTACACTGTTTCTTAAAGCGTTTTCATATCAGTTGTTTGGCTTTGTGTGGTATTTATTGAAAGAACAGCGTTTTCCTGCCTTTTTTAATTAAAATGGTTAGGTAGCTCTCTGACTAAAAACAATTTTGAGCACAAAACATCCCATTTCCTATATGGACTCCTACGGTTAGGGGTAAAAGTTGGCGTTTTTAATAGTTTAATAATACAGCTGGCTACTTGTGCATTTACAAACCGAGTTAAGTCTCTCCGAAGACTGCGCGCTTTGGAAAAAAAAAAGAATTCTTAAGGCACAAGCGAGCCATGTGTTCAATCTGCTGAGCACTGCCTCATCAGTTCAAAGCAGTGCACCCGTAACCCAAAGCGACCCTGCACTGCAGTATTTAGTGTTTAACAGAGCTTAGTTGTCCGGCTCTGATTAGATTCGGTGGCAGCAGCTCTTGTTACAGACCCTGCTAAGCGTGTATACCCTGGCCATGGACTGCGGTTACCAGCAACTATAAAGAGCTTCACTTTAAGACAGCGTCGTGTTCCAACTTGCTCCTCGGAGCGCTCAGACTGGAATGCTGCATTGTAAATTTTATTGATCCACCAGAGTGAGGCAATAGCGCAAAAAAAAAAAACAGGCACTGCAGTCTCCTCGTGGTGCATTACTGCATTCTTTAAATCTTAATGACGCTTCTACCGGCCCCCTCTTTATTAAACCATTAGCTAGCCTCTGCATTACGCTGCAGAATACATAGCAATTATGCCACTTGGGGAACTTATTCCATGGGATTTGGGTTACGACAGCGCGTTTACATTTCTTTTTTGCAGCTTATTGGGAAGCTGCAAGCTTTGTTTTAAACGGGTCTGTTCAGACCCCGAACTTTTCCAAACACATTTTTTTTCTTGGGCTCGGGGAGGTTGTAGACGCACTCGCTTGATTCGTCCTTTTTAGATGCTGAATAATTTAACCCTCTTTAAAACCCGTCAGTGCACACTTTGGCCGTGACGTTCCCTGATCCCGCAGGGCACAGTCGGGAAGAGACAGTCCTAATTGAACGCCCAAACGTAAACTGCTGGGCAGGCTGTAGTCAGAAAGACTTGACCGCGAGTTATACAGGCATCTTCACACAGCCAAGATTTTGGAAACCCCGCAAACAATTGGAGCAAGGCTTTGAGTTTTGCATCTCTGTTCTCGGAAAATAAAATCCATCCATCTTCCCATCTTCCAGTTCAGTGTCGCCGGAGACTATCCCGGCAAGCAACGGGTGAAAAGCGGGGTACCCCTGGACAGGACGTCAGTTCGTCGCAGATCGTACACATACTCACACCAGGGCTGATTTGTCCAAAAGCCAATCAACGCACTAGTATGGTTTTACTGTGGGAGGAAACCAGAGCACCTGGAGAAAACTCCTGTGAATATGGGGAAGACACACAAACTCCCCACAGATAGCACCTCAGGGCCGGAATTGAATCCAAAAAGCCGGTGTTAGGAGGCAGCAAAGGTAACCATTGTACTACCGTGCCGCTCTTGAAAAAGTGCAATAAGCTCAAATATGTAAATAAAACAGTGAATAACTTGTTCTTGTCCATTTTGTTGCAGAAACGTTTTTGTTTTGTTTTGGGAAACGACACAAAACACTGATATATACCTACACCAATGCTTTATGCTTCTCGTTTTAATACATTTTGTTTATAAACTCCAAAGTGCTAAGCGCTTAGTGAAAAGGAGGAGGCAAAGTTCGAAAAATATTTTTTCGTTTAGAAATCAGCACTTGAATAAACGTCCGAATGCATGAGCGGTCGTTAGTAAAGTGCTCAGGAGAATTATCTTTATTCTACTGTCGGGTTTTTGGGCTAGTCCTACTGGGCTTTGTAATCAAACCATTTAACACACATTTGTTTTACACATACTGCTTGCCATTTAGTTACTGTACAGTATGCTTGTGAGGAGGTACAGTAAATCCTGTACCTGTATACTGTACACAATGCTAATCTTAATTTGCGGAAAACAACGGAGAGCGTTGGTCCCACGGCCACTGCAGTGTCAACCAAAAAGTTTTTTTAAAACGCTTTTCACGACACAAGGCTCAAAGCAAGCACGATAAATGTTTGTTGGGAAGTTCACTGTTACAGTTCAGAATACAGCACTCAAGCAATGTGGCTTGGGTGTATCCCCGTTCTCGAAATAAATACTGTAAGTCATTCATATTTATTTCTGCTAGCCCACACCACTACACTGACAACAAAGTATTGATGGATTCTCATTATAAAATCTGCGATTCACCATCTCCTGACGTGTGAGATTGAAAAATGAATTTAGGTTAAGTTGACGTCGGCTTGACCATTAGGCAGACGATAATCGATTCCTTTAAAAAAGGCTCTGCTTTCAAGCTCGGACTAAGCTGTCAGAGAAATAACGGTATTTTCTTCTGAAATTCATTCTTTAACGAGATTGCTGCCGCGAGAGCAAAGGTTAAGGAGATGAGGGGGTCAATAATGAGAGCTTTAGTGTAGCGGTGAATTCACACGAACTCGATATGTTTCCCCGACGTCTTAATGTGGTCTCGATCCCTGTGGTAGACGTTCTATGGCTGACCTTTGCCTTCAATCTCACTTTCCAGATAGAATTGAATTGCCGCGTTACTGCAGATCGGCTGGACTGTCGATTCTGCCTACGGAAGCGACAAAAAGAGTTGAGACATTTCTTGTGGTCATGACATATGCACACCCGGGAAGTTGTATAAGCCACACTGGCCATTGAAAAGCAAAATGTACTCATAAAAATCTGACGCGAGGGCGTGTGATGGTTGGCGTAGCAAGGGCCGTGTAGTTCTTGGGTCCTGGGTATGATTTCAGTTTGGGGCGCCTGTTAAGATCGGCTAACAGGAGCGTTTAAGTTTTGTGTTTGGGCTAGAGCCCTAAAGGTGCCATCAAGCCTTTCGTGTTTAAGCTCCGGAGTTATTTCTGATGACGGAAAGTAGTGATGCGGGGGTCGGTTTTTTTTTTTTACCCGCACCCGCCCGCGGTTGTAAGAAATTAACCCGCACCCGCCTGACCAGATCTAAAATTTTTTTTTTAAACCCGAGCCCGGCCGACCCGCGTTTGTGAGTCCACCCGCACATCACAAACAGAAGGATTTTGATGAGATGGTCTCTTAGTCCGAGTTCACTTTTGTTAAAAAAAAAACAACAACTTTTGTTTTTCACGGCAGTGAAGAATTCATATCAAATTCCACCCACTACTTTTTGGTTTAGAACACTGTATTGTGAACGTAAATTGTTTTCAGCTGCCTCTTTGGCCTCGATTTACATCAACAAACCTTTACAAGATTACTGCTCTGAAAACGAGTTAGCTCAATTTAGCCCAAAATCAAATTAAGAGACAATCAGTACGTAGAGCTAGTAGTTCAATAATTGTACCGGCGCAGCTGGTGTTGAAATTGACGAATAACGCGGATGATGTAGCTACAGTAAGTGGGCCCGGTGCTGTACTGTAGTTACAAACTGGAATAAAATATTAAAATTCATGACTTGAGCAGAGGAGAGAGAAAACAATCCATAAATTATATAATCGGTTAATTTATTATTTTGTTAAATCTTGTGTGTTTAAATAATAAAGCTACCGATATCGTAGAAAAAATGCCGTGCTGTAAGTAAAATACGTCACTGCAACGAACCTACATGCGTGAAATCATCGATTGAGCACAAACTAGTGCGCAGAGACAGGGAGAATTACTTGAAAGTCTGTCAGAGAATAATGACAAAAATAATACAGAATGTTTACAAAGAACCAAAGAACAGTAAGTTCTGTCAGCTATAACTAATCGGCACTTTGGGATCTGTCCGCTCGCAACGTTATTCACTGAATTATATTAAATAAATACATTTGATCACAGTGTAATTTAATTTTTAGAAGAATTCATCTATGCTGTATAACATACCAAACTTGAATTAGTTCACAAAGTTTTTAGCTATAATAATTTAAACAGAGCAAAAGTTGATTAAACGCGAATAGTTAGCATTTGGCCAAATGTGGCTTAAAATGTAAACTTCTATTTTTTACCGAGACGGAAGACTTCCAAAGAAAAGGAAGTCGCTCCTGTAAGTGGACCGGTAGGGGGCGCTCTTCCATCAGGACCAGTATGGTCACCGGGGACATTGTACTGTAGGAGGTACCGTCACTTGTGGCTGAGACGTTAAATTGAGCTCCCGGCTCCTTGGTCGTTAAAGACCCCGGGGCACTGTTCAGAAGAATTCCACTCTGGGCTTGAACATTCAGGCTTTCCCGAGGTTACAAAAGAAATGGACTGAAGGAGCAGTCTCTCAAGGTCGGGTGGTGAACTGGTGTAAATCATGTGGGTAAAACATTTTGTGATCCTTTGGATTCAAAAGCGCAGTATAAATGTGAGAAGGGTTTATTATTAGTAGTAGTATGATGGTAATCATGATGATGATTATAATTGACCTTCAAGCAAAGCTCACCTTTAAAAAAAACCCGAGAGTATTTTAGCAGCCCAGCTCTTGTGTGTTGGTACTAGGGATATCGACATTGCTGTTCGCCTTCGTGTCGTTTGTCCTGAGCGGCGGAGAGTGATCGATAAGGTGAACAGATCGATGAGATAACTGCCTCGTTTCCTCTGCGCAGCAACGCCAGTCCATCCCCCGTTCAAGCCAGTTTGTCGCTGTGTGACCCAGGATCCATTCGTAATAACGACAAGCCCATAATAATTGCTGGACTAACCTTCTGGCACGATTACATGCATTTATTTTTTTCTGTTATTCTAATCTTCGTCTGATTAACTCAAAGGCCATTTCTGACCGTGAATCTGAAAATGTTGAAGTTCTTCACCAAAAAGTAACGTACCGGTTATTTGAATTTTGACAAGAGGACAAGAACAGTTCACGGATTTGTGTGAATAAACATTTCTTATAACAATTTAAAACTGAATCGCTTTGTACGGGTGGTAATTGTGCTCCCCGAAGGACCCAAATGCGAATTGATTGGTTTACTCTTACGTCTTTTTTAATACGTCCTAGCTAAAATGCACTCCAGACTCCCGATTTGTGACCTGTCAGACGTGGCACTGTTTTTTTTTTTGCACGGGGTACCACAGGGAGCAGATTGACGCTTTGCTTCACTGACCCTTCGACCCTTTGAAAACCTTTGCATTGGTGCGCCAGGGTCCTCGGCCGTTCGATAGAAAGGCAAATGGTGGTGATCGATCGCCACCGCCTCTCCTATAACACAGCATCGACCCCCGAATGAGGACCTCCGACTTCAGGGAGGCAGGGCGTTCAAATGAAGAAGCGGAAGTTTGCCTTCGGTTTCGGAGCTTGAAAGCAGGGCTCCGCCGCCTCTCCCCTCCTCTCCTCCCCACTCAAACACACATCACTGTTTGAGTTGGTTTCTTTCAATTACTTCAGGTTCTGCAGAGCTGGGAGCTGTAAAGAGGGTTGAAGCTGAAGGTCTCAATACGTTCTGCAGGACACATCGCCGCTTTTCAAATCGTGCCGTTACAGTACGTTTAAAAACAAACTAATTGTTTACGGTAATCGAACCATACACAGTGCTACATTATCTTGGGAACTGTGTTTTAAAGTCCCCACCCACGTCGGTCTTGCACACACAAAGTTGTATTCTGGGCAGTTCGAGGAAACCCGTAACAGGACAGCATGCGAGGTTTGGTCACGTTAAAAAGAAGAAAAAAAAAGGAAAATGTGTGACGGCGACGACAATGATACCGTGTTTTGTTGTGGTGTATCCTGATCGACACTGTCTTGCAGTAAACCCGTGTGTAGCCTCGCTGTGGCGTGGGGAGCTGTCCTGCGCTGTGGTGCTGAAACTCTTGCCGCTCGGGGAAAACAGTCGCTATGGCAGGGAGGGCCCGGTATCTGCGCAAGTTTTTTTCCAGATCAGCTCTTAATGCCACAGATCACACATCTAACCTGCAGGACCGGGACTGGTCACAACTGATGTCATTCCAAGTTATTTTTCCTTGCCTTTCCTTTCCTTAAATAAAGTTGAAAGGAAAGGGATCTATATTTAAATAAGGACTTTCACGTAAGCACGTAAAAGGTGGATGCTGCACATTGGTGGTGATGGAGGGGAGTCCCCATTACCTGTAAAGTGCTTTGAGTGGAGTGTCCAGAAAAGCGCTATATAAGTGTAAGCAATAATAATAGTAAGCAGACAGCCGAAGCAATGCTATGGATTTGAGTTGGTATATGCGTCTGCTTGTTTGTACTTGATTGTTAATTAAAATTTCCGTGGATCCCCCCTCCCCCTCCCTGCAGGCTCCATGTCAACAAGCACTTAGTTTTCTTTTGTAATTATTTAGCTTTCCCATTTCCATTCAACCGCTGACACCACAGTTAACCATAGCAACCAGGGGGAAGGAAAAAGACGAGACAGACACGGGCCGTTTCCCCAACCCACGAAATGACCCAGGAATGAGACCAGCATCGACGAGAACAAAGATTTCAGTATGACCTTTATTGAGCAGTTGCTGCTGAAAAGTTTTACATGAGTCAGCGACAGGAGGCACGTCAATGCACCCCCAAACATGTTGGTTCTTGAACAAAAGTCCATCTGATGCACGTGTATAATTATATAGTTTGTAATTGCACTCTCGAGGTAAACATAATAAACATCGACATATAGCATTTTAAGGCTAGAAGTTTTTGTTTTATATCGTTATTAGTGTAATTTTCATTTTGTAGTTTCTGTGTATTATTATTTTTTTGGCTCAGTTGAATCTTTGCATAATACTTCTTTAAACGCTCCTCCACTTGCCCCCCCCCGATAATAATTCCCTGTTTTTTTTTCTTTTCCAGACGCGATTCTGTTTCCCTCATGCACTCCGTAGGTTACTGTATGTATATTAATAGGTGAAGTGGCTCCTTCCCCCGCTCTGTAGAGGGCGTACTTCTGTGTGCACGCATGCAGTCGCCCACCCCCTCCCGTCAATTGCACGAAAATGAATTAGAGCCGGTCAGCCCTCCCTCCCCCCTCCCTCCCACCCATACAAGAGAACCTGCCGAAAAGCTCATTTAAAGCTCACTCACATGCAGTTTTAATAGCTGTCGTATCATATGGCTTTCTCTATGCTTTTTATTTTTACAGTATTATAATTTCTATTTTGCAGTGAATCTCCGTTGTTTCATCGGTTTTTAGTCAAGTGAAAACAAGTCGTCAGGACTTGCCTCCTTCAGTTTGAAAGATCAGGTGGGTGTCTTGTCGTCGGCTTCACTCGGTTTCCGTCACCTCCTTCACCGACTGGGAGGTGACCTTCTCCACCTTCTTGGTGGACACGAGCTTCTCCTGCAGCACCTCCTCCACTTCCTCCACTGTCTGGGTGACCGTGACGGATTTGGTGATGTGCTTGGCGCCGTCCTCCCCTGTGGTGATGGTTTCCACCGTCTTGGTGATCACCACCTTCTGGCTAGGCTCATCCTTGGTGGGGCTCTCCTCCACACCGTTGGTGATCACCTCCTTGCTCTCCTTCTCCTCTTCCTCCTTCTCGTCTCCTTTCTGCTCCACGTCTCCGTTCACAGCAGTATCCTCCGTCCCCACCTCTTCTCCCTCGCCCTCGGGCTCCCCCTTCTCTTCCTCTTTCTCGGCCCCTGTCTTTGCGGCGTCAGTCTTGGACACTGCCTCTTCGGCTTGGGCCTCCTCTTTCTCCTCCTCTTCCTCCCCCTCTCCTCCTTCCTCCTGCTTTTCCTCTGCCTTGTCGCCAGCCTCTTCCTCTTCCTCCTTAGACACTTTTTCGTCCTTGGCTGCTGCTTCCTCTTTCTCTTCTTCCTTCTGGGCCTCGTCTGCTTCTCCCTCCTCCTCCTCGCCTGCGCTTTCCTTTTTCTCTTCCTCTGCCTCTTCCTCTTTCTCAGGCTCCGGTTTTGAAGCCTGGGGGCTCTCAGCTCCTTCCTCGGCCTGTTCTGCCTCTTCTCCCTCTGCTGCCTCGGCCTCCTTCTCCTCCTCCGCCTCAGCTTCTCCCTCCTCTTCCTCTCCCTCCTTTGCCTCTGCCTCCTCTCCCTCCTCCTCAGCTTCTTTGCCCTCCTCAGCCTCCCCTTCCTCAGCCTCCTCTCCCTCCTTCTCCTCTCCTTCCTCCTCAGCCTCTTCCTCCTCAGGAGCGGCCGCACTCACTTCGGCCTTGCTGGCGGCCACCACCTCTTCCTCCGCGGCCTCACCCTCCACCTCTCCCTCCTCCTTCGCCTCCTCCTCTTCCTCCTCCTCCTCAGCAGCTGCCTCCTCTGCTTCCTCTGCCTGCCCCAGGTCGGCTGCCAGCTCCTCGGCCACGGCGGCCAGGGCATCGTCCATTTCGGCCTTCTCGTCTTCCACCTTGGTCTCCTCAATGATTTCCTCCACGAACTTGTGCTGCACCTTCAGCTTGGGGGGCTCTGCTTTGGCCTTGGGGGCCTTGGCTGGGGCAACAGGCTGGCGGTATGGGAATGAGGGGCCAGTGATGCTGCCTGAGAATGAGCTGAACCGTGTCTCTTCCCCTTCCAGGAGCTTCCTGTCGAATGAGAGAGACAAACAGAAGCAGAGAAACATGAAGCTGATCTTACAGAATGTCTATATATCACCCTCTTCCTCTGAAAGTCAATATGCATCTTGCAGAGCATCTTGCATCTTGCAATATGCATCAACATCATCTTGAAGTTACATTTGACCCGCAACACACATCAGAGGTGGAGTCACTGAATCTCATGGGCGTTGGAGTTACTGTTCTCTCCAGAGAGTTTTGGTTGCCTGAGAATGACATCCCAATCTGATACATTAAATCAAGTGGCTTTCAAAGCTTGTGGTTCGAGCAGAACTGTCTCTCAATTCTCCATGACTATGTCTATATCTTTCCTTTCTGTGTCTATCGAAATATAAAAAACATCACACGTAATCCTGAACCATAGTTTAGTTTGTAGGACAAGTGGTCAACTGGACTAAAAATCTTTGAAAATCACCCTATTGGGTTCCATTTAGCCACAGACTTATCCAAGGCACAACGTCATGTTATGTCCCTGTTCTCATGTTTGGTTGTTAATGTGTGCTGCTAAATGGTGACCAGTATACAGTGTTATGGCCCTGGGCCCACTCTCCCCCCTCTGAGCAGTTACAGCACATGCATGCCTCACTGCATGAGTCTGTGGAGCAGAGGACACCACATTCCAGTCCAAACTGTTTGATTAGCTTATATGGAATTCAGTTCAGCCACCCAGAAGCTACATTTACTGAACAGCCATAGTGAAGTGGATTGGAATGTCAAACACTTCACCACCCTTGGGTGAGCAGTAGAAAGGAACTCAGGGTTCCTGTCCACTCTTGTTGGTTCTAGGAGCAGTTATCTGTTTGTTGGTGCTTTAATTAAAAACTATCTCAGCTATGCCCATATACCATTAGTTTACTGCAATAATTAGCCCATTCACTAGATGCTCTTATCCACAGGCAAACAGAGGCAAGGGTGTGAACTATACCTCTACAATGACTGCAGCACTTGGAACAGTGCTTCCACCTGAAGGACAGAGCCCAAGAACAGATGGGAGATTTGTTAATTCAGTGTCCTGCTCCAAAAAAAAAACACATCAGCCAAAACCGACATTAGCATGATGCAAATTTTGCAACACTGAGATCTCCCCGTTGCACTAAAAGAAATGGTGAACCCATTATGCAGCTGACACATTACAATATTGCTTGTGAAATCAGCAGACATTAAGCAAGCCACTTGACCTAGCCTTTTTTGCCTTGCTTGTTGTCAACAATCTCTACAGGACCGACAGGCAGGAGTGTTTTTTTAACTTTCTGCTATGCGCTATATTTATAAACCATGCCATAACTTCTAAAAATGCAGTGGGCTTGTTTTTATTCTACTTTCCCTAAAACGTTTTAAATTCTCTTCAAATGGAAAGCTGTTGTTATGACGTAGCAGTAGCAGGGCTTGGTGCAGGAGGTGCCCCACTGTCACTGATGCCTCTGATGAAGCACTGTGCAGGGCAGCTGGCAGACAGAATAGCACTGCAGACGTGCAAATTCACCTCAGCTGAGAGAATTCGCACTGCAGTACTTTTCCACTTAGTTCAGCCTCAGCCTGCACACGCAGTACTGACAGACACTTAACACCTGCAGTTCTCGGACCTATATTTCTGTCAGACCTTGACTAATAATGAGCTAAGAGTGAGACAATGGCACTGAATGGTTTTGATAATCCATTCATAAAAATATCGCAATATGCTTTAATTTAATCCCTTCAATGCGTCATTCTCTGCTAGTGTCATTCCCAAACGGAACATCTTGCAATGTGAATCATTTTAGTTACTTCCACCCCACCACCCCAACCCCTCAGAGACTTGATTCCGACAGATTTTTTTAAAATGGTATTATTATTCAAACTGACTCTCTATCCTCGTGGTCGCTAGTGGAGTTATTAAAAATCTTTCTTAAGAAGCGTATTCGAAAGGCAGCGTCCCGTATAAATCTCCCAGTATTACCCAGGAGTCATGAAAGGAAGCATCCAGTTTTAAGAACAAGCCTTAAAAATATAATTCTGTTTTGTAGCTCTCTATATCCCCAAATCCTACTACACTGATATTTTACGTTGCTTACATGTTAATAGTTATATCCGGTACTGGCGATTTGTTTTAAAACTTTACCTTGATAAATCAATTTGTAACTGTTCGCCATAGCGCTGTTCCTCATTAGATGCCGAATAAAAGTCTCAACCCGGACAAAAAAACGGCATCACCACTCGTTTCGATACTTTCTGGAAAACCTATGGCGTTCCTCTCCTATCCAGTTTTTTTCCCCCGACGAAAACAGGAACAAAATAACAATTGGGACTGAGATTGCTACTACCGTACTATACGACTTTACAGGATTTAAGTCTTATTTTGAAAACGTCCGCAGTAAGGGCATTACTGCAGAAGATCCCAAAGTCAGAACCCTACCTAACGTGGGGGGAGCACTGCGCCTGCGCGCAGCGCGCTTTCAGTGGCGTTTTTGCTGCTGTCGCAGCTTGCTGAGGGCTTCGGGTTTACCTCTGCAGTGGTATTAATATTCAAGGCAGCAGTCGGCGCGTCACGGATACCTGTATGCTGCAATCTCGATGTCCAGGGCCATCTTGACGTTGAGGAGGTCTTGGTATTCCCTCAGGTGACGGGCCATCTCCCACTTCGTCCCCTTCAGCTCGTTATCCAGCTGATGGATTGTCTCCTAAAAACGGAAGAGGAGGAAGCGCTGAGAGATGGAGAATGTTTTCGGCTTCGCTGCTTCAGCTAGCGGGGCTCTTTGATCTTTTTTTTAAAACCTTGAACATAATCGTTTGAAATAAACACTGTCACCAATACACAAAGTACTGCTTTTACACTTGAACGAAAGTCACACATCGACAGTGATGCGCAACTTTGCTTTCACTGTTACCCAGACAGGTTCCAGCGAGAAACGTCTGCGTTACAGACTTCTTCCTAGATTTAACAACGATCTCACAATTTAATGGCTAAGACAGCGGTTTACGATTTCTCCTGTACCTGTGCTTATTCTGCCCCGCTATATTGGAAAAGCACCTGTAAAAAGTAATCATGTCTACGGATTGAATATGGAGAAATTATTAGTGTAACAGAGAGAGAGAGAGCCGCCAACCGTAGTAACTTTATCCTGTCTGGGCATACGCAAGACGAAAGTTAATGTGCTATCGATCTGCTGTAACGGAGAGCTGACTCAGCAGAATGCAGCTTGATTCAGGTCCAGCAAAATATGCAAAGCAGCGCTTTTCCCGTCTTTCAAAGATACAATTCCTGTTTTAAGAGGTTTGTCTTGAGAAAATAGTAACTAACGCAAGGTCATTTATTTCATAAGTGAGTATAATAATAATAATAATAAAGACACCAAAATGAAGACCTGAATCCTGTCCCATCCGATATAATCTAATGAAACCTCACCGAATCTCTCAGTTTACTTTCCTGTAAATTTAGTCACTCAATTACATTGCGAAGTTTCTCTGCTCTCTAGTATCGCGTCTCAGGCTTACATGTCAAAATACATACGACGTGCGTAAAATAAAAAGAAAGTTCTGGCGAGTTCAAAGGGACATGGCTAAATCAGAAAGCCCCTTTTCTAAGAAATAAGCCGAGCGGGCGGTCGAGGTGGTCAGGGGGTGATTTAGCGTTTTGCTCGAGAGCAAAACGATGCTTCCAATCCTCTGACATTCGCTGCATTTCTGCAAGTAACTAAAGACTTGCAGAAACGAGGAATTGCAAGCGTTCTTACTATACTACAAAGTTTTGGAACCAAGTGGAGTTTGTTTTCGAGCTATAGACCGGGAGATAATTTTTGCCCCAGAGCACAAAAAAGCATCGCATCGTAGTTCTACATCAGCCCCGAGCACGAAGGGGTGCTGTCAGGGCTATGCGCCGCTCTGAACTGCGGGAGTACCGGGTTCACCCACCTGATAACTGGTCAGGTCGTTGTTGTGGCGCTCCTCGATGTCGTTGAGCTGCCTCTCCAGCGACTCCTTGGTGCCCCTCACCGACTCCAGCTCGATGCTCTTGGACTGCAGCTGGCGCCTGTACTCGGCGATTTCCTCCCGGGCTGACTTGATGGCATCTTTGTTCTGTTCCGCCGCCTCGGTGAGTTTTGCGTAGCGGCACTTGAACCAGTCCTCCGCCTGCTGCAGGTTCTTGGACGAGTGGCCCTCCAGCTGCTGGCGGATCTCCCGGAGCGCGGCCGTGATGTCGGTCTTCTGGTAGTCTTTCCTCTCCACCGTGACCTGCGACGCCTGCACCTGAGCGAGAAGGTCGCCCACCTCTTCCTCGTGGTTATTGCGCAAGAAAGCCACCTCGTCCTGCAGCGACTGGACCTTTTTGTCCAGCTCAACCTTGACCAGCGAAGAGTCCTCGATGTCCTTCTTCAACGCCCGGATAGCGCCTTCCGTCTCGTCCCGGATGCGGGCTTCCTCGTCGTACCTCTCCTTCATCCTCTGCAGGTCTTCCTCGATGTGGTCCGTGTCCAGCTGAATCTGCGCCTTCTCGTGGTTGATCTGCTCCAGCGTGGAGCGCAGCTCCCGCAGTTCCTGGTCGTAGGCATCGCCGAGCTGGGAGTGGGTCACCTGTTTCTGCCGCAGCGCCTGGATCTCGGCCTCGATCTCCTTGTTCTGCTGCTCCAGGAAGTGCACTTTGTCGATGTAGCCGGCGAAGCGGTCGTTGAGCCCCTGCAGCTGCTCCTTCTCGTTGGAGCGCTTGTAGTCCCCATTGAGCACGGAGGACTGGCTGAAGTCGAGGCTGTCGGAAGAGCTGAGGACCGTGGAGCTGTATGCCCTGGGAACGGCCAGGTTGGAGGTCCGCTTGTAGGAGGCGGTAAGCGAGGTGCCCGGGCTCGCCCTGGACCAGGACTGGGATCGGTAGCCGCTGGATGGGGAGGCGCTGGTGCGGCTGTAGGTAGTCCTGGTGTCCATAACCCTCCTATAAGAGGGGCTCCCTATCGTTTCCAGCGTATAACTCATCCTGGAAGACCGGGAAGAGGTGTGTGGGATGAAGGGTAGTGTGTGTGATTGTGAATGTGTGCGGCTGCCACAGCACCGTCTGCTCTGCCGCCGTGCCCTTTTATATCCCAGGCATATTCGCTAACAGGGCAAGAATGGGCTCTTCGCTGGCTAATTGATTTTTTTTTTCGCTGCGTACTGATGAAAAGCCCACGTGGTGAGGGCGTGAGCCAGGAAGAAGGCAGAGATGCGGTACAGGAGCAAGTGAGAGAGAGAGAGAGAAAGAGCCGGTAAGACTTCCAGCAATGTCGTTAAGTATCGCCGCAGACCAAACACATCCCCTCCAATATAACGTACACTTAACGTCGCTCTTCCACCCCTGTACAGCTGCACATCCCTGCGTTTTCAGAAACTTGACTATTTTTAAAATCTTACCAAAACGGAGACTTGCAAAGAAAGAAAAAAAAACAGTTGTGTGAATAAAACAGAGATAACTTTCTTGTACGAGGGAGGTGTCGAACACTGTTGAACAATAGGGAACGAGGAGTAAGGTGTTTATAAACACACACTTTCGTTAAATATTCTTAGGGACAAATCTGGAGATAATATTACGCCTTAAGGGGGAGAAAGTATCTCACTTGTTGTTTAGCATAAGTTACTGCGGAGAGATGTGTGCTGCAACTGAACAAGGAGAGGTTAATTCCTTTCTAAAGACTGAGTAAAGAGTAAAACACTTCGGCCCGGCCTAGCAGTTTACCGTGTTTTCCTTTTTCCCGAACTCTTCCTGTTCCTCGGCCCTGTCGAAGAAGGCTCCACAGCCTGCTCTGCTGTCGCTTCCGAGCGTGGAATTAACCCCTGCTTGTACGAATGAAACAGACGCACAGTGTCAGGGGATGGACAGTTGTAACGCTCTGAGTGTCACTGCCCGCAGGCTTTAGAAATCACTAAAACCGCAGCTTTCGAGTCCCGAAAGTGATCTCCGATCTTTTTGCTAGAGAATAACGCTGGAGCGAGCAAAAAACCGAGTCTCTAAAACATATACTTTATATTTTCTATGTATCAAACTCCTTTTTAAGATAATGTATTTATATCTGTATTTGACGGCATATAGCCAACCGTTTATTAATATAACCACAAAGACGTTCAGAAGAACACTCTCCTGGGCACGTTGCTATGAGCAAAGAGACGTGTGTGCATGACAGAGCAGAGCGTGTTCCTCAGTTTGCCTACATACAGTATGTGTAGCTACGTGGGATAACACTACTGTGTATGTGGCAAACCTGGACTGAAAAAGAGACATCCCCGAAACTGAAATGCACCTGCCTGTGCACTAGAGTGTGACACAGTGTGACAATTGTAGCTGCACTTCTAGAAAACGATGCATGTTTTTTTAAGAATCTGCAAATACCACAGAGACCTGCAAAACACATTAACATCTACTATTTAAGAAAATAATTTGTCCACTTAAATCATGCCAGGCTCCTTATTAATTTAAAAACGTACAATACCGTGGTTCTCCTGGATCAGTATTGCAGAACTGCAGATGCCCAAATGGAATTTGCTCTTTAACTGTGAGAATTTCTTCTTACCAAGCATACCTCTGGTCACCTGGTTTTATTGTTACTCTAACTAATAACAGTTGGAATATAGTATACCCTAGTTGAATAAGTTATGAATTTGTAACATAGGACATAACCCACAGCCCTAGATTTCTGGTTGAGAAAGCTGATGATTGAACGCTATTGAGTAATAATTCACAGAGGGTGTACAGTAAAGAAAGCCCCACTATTGTCTGGAGAAAAAGAGAGGTACTGTAGGTAGTTGAGTGATACGGGGATTACCTGCAATTTTGCTGAAAAAACGCAGGTAGAAAGAAATAAGGAGACTTGCGCCCACATTTTAAAACGCTCCCACTGACAAGCAAATATAGCTCCCACACTAGTCATGTGAACGACAAAAATGTGATTCCAGAACTGAATTGGGGCGCCAGACCCTAAGGTGTAAGAGTTGAAAGAATAGCACTCTGTGTAAGATAAGTGCTTGTTGGAAGGCGCCACAGGGACAGTAATAATCACCCCTAAAAGATGAACTGATGGATAATGCTGGGAAATAAATGATTGATAATGAATTACACCCTTCCCTCGGCCTCCATCTCATCCCACAGGCTGTAGAAGAAAATTACTTCTGATCAGCTCATGGTAGTGTATGGAGAGTGTAGCTAATCTGAGTTTGGGATCGATACTATAGTATTACATGGTGTTAAAGGCATAATCCAGTTGTAGGTGCTCCTTAAAATACATACAAACAAATGAACTAATGAAACAATAGAGAAACAATAGAGCTGGTTGCTAATTTCAGCTGCTGTCTGCTCTGTTAAAGCAGGTAACAGTTTAAAGATGCTGAAAACCCTGATGGAATATGGCTCTTCAGGTCCAGGATGGTTGTACACTGTATGGGAATATAAAAGTCCAGATATACCAGCATTTGTGACACCTTGTGCTGGGTGCATGAATCCAGGACCTCGGACGACTTGAGGCCAAACATGATTGGGGGGGTTTTAACAGGCTCAGTAGTCTCCCTACGTTAATGATGCACATTTCTGCAAGGTCACAGGGTTTTGCTCCATCTCCCTTCATAATAACACAGTTGAATTAATTGATAGCTTCAGGAACCAATTAAGCATTTTTTTAAACGTCTTCAGCCTTTGACGATTTCCAGAGACCTGGGCCAGAATTAAACCCAGGAGTCAAGTCCTATGAAGCAGCAGTGTGACCCCCTCCGCTGCTGCGCTGCCCCCTGCTGGAAAGATAATGTATTCCAATGAAGTTTTTTTAGAACAGTGACCTTTGCTATTATAAAGATTGATGATTTGATGGCTAATTTTATTTTTCTTTTGTTAAGACAGGCTCCTTTTTTATCTTGCTCCAAAGCAAACGGTAATAGATTAGAACTTTAACACTTGACAAACTGCCCAAGTTTCCACTGTACTACAGACACCAATTACATTGCAACGTATTGTTTTTTTGCAAACGTTTCTCAAACACACTGGCTCAACTTTAATCAAACCCCTAACCTCCTTGCAGGACTCCTAACACAAAAACAGGTAATGTTTTCTTGTTTTTTCACACACCTTTTTTAAAGCAATTCAGTCAGGATTCAGAATCCACAGTTCATAAAACTAACTACAGAATGTGATTCGGTCCAGTTTATCATTTAATTGCTTTTTTACAATAAAAAAATTCACTTACTAACAGAATTTTGTTTTTACAAAAACTTGAAAGACTGTATTAGACTAGCCCCCCAAAAATAAATGTTTCAACCAAACTTCCATAGTCTCTGTGTGTTCTCGCAAGGGAACAAAGAATGCTTTTTCAAGCAATTAAATTATAGTTCATTTCTCTCTGTACTTTGATGGCTATGAACACGGAGGCAGGTGGCACACTACAGCACACAGTGCTTGCTGTCAAATAGCTATAAGCACACTTCTAAGTAACCTCTGTTCCAGAAATATTACTCGTTTTCTTTTTATTAACCATTTAAAGTGTCCTCTTAACGTTACCAATAGCTACTGCTACCAGTGTTGTTCCTTAGAGCGAGGCAGACAAACCATTTATTACCTGATTTCCATTCTAATGATGAGAAAAGAACTGTTAAGATGTTATAAATATAATGAATCTATATTATATATAATATAAATATCTTTGCCATGAGCAATTCCATTAGGTTTTTGAAACGCAGAGAAAGCGTTGTTAGAATTACTTAGGATGAATGGTTCCCTATGTCACTTTCACTTTTGTCTTTTTCTCTCTCTCTCACTGCAAAAGAAACTATAGGGATATCTCTCTGATGCCTTTGTGATATTACTGCAGGGCTATTATCTTTCACCGGGAATAGCAGTGTCCAAGAAGCCAGGGCTTTGTGAATGTTTATGGAGTATTTTAAGTGGAATACATTTTGGCTTGACCCTCTTAGCTGAGGGCCAGCATCCAGGGCATAGGATGGCGTGAGAAGTGACCAAAGAGCAGGTGGACAGGTGGAGATCGGGTGGAGCAGAGATGTGCGAGTCAAAATGCAAAAAGGAGGTGTTTGTGTGCACTATGTACAGTACATATAGTCAACATTGGTAAATGATTATGATTCTGAACAGCTGGGTGTGATTGACTTGTACATCATTATTGTAACGAACAGTTCTTTCCGGGCCCTATGCAGACAACACGATCCAGTTGGTGTGGAAAAGGTGGGGAGAAAATCATGCAGGAGAAGGGTATGGAGACAGGGGGGCGTGTCCAAGGTGAGCAGGTGTCCGGGGGAAGTGAGTCTGGGGCGAACAATCAAAGACTAAATCCAATACGGGGAATCCAAAACGGAAGGTAGTGTCCAAGGCCAGGGGATCCATCCAGAGAATAAAACCATGAACCGGGTCGGGACCGGCGGGGCGGGGAATCGGGAACAGAAAGTTAAAACCATAACGGAGCCAGACGCAGCAGGACCCGGGCTCTCACGAAACGGGATTCAATAAGGAACCAGGAGCAACGTCTGCGTCTGGCTTTTAAGGTGGAACGGAAATCAGAAACAGGTGCAGGTAATGGGGCAGAACAAGGAAGGGCTGGAGCGCCCTTAAGAGGAGGAGTAGCGATCGTGACAATTATCTTGAACTTCAGTTAAGAACGTCCATTTAATGGAAACCATGCTGGGATTCTAACCTGATTACTACAGAGCCAGCACTCTTCACCTGATCTTGCAAAAGGAGCACTGGACAGCTCAACTCTGTGATGCGGAAAATGGCTGCAACATATTTCTCTCTCCTTCACCATCTGGGATGACGAGAAAAGAGCTGTTAAGTTGTTGCAAATAGCCAAGGACTGATGCAGGCTCAACATTTGAGATGGACGGACAGCTCAGATGAACTCTGCTGGAGTTGTCCCGAACAGCCACAAAGCAGCATCTCCCTTAAAGTCTAGACTTGTAAATTTTGATCAATTTAGTAAGTTAATTAATTGGTTAAGTCAGGGGTTACCTGCTGATAGTTTCATTGCAAAAGATCTCTAAATAGATGGACTGAACTAAACTGAATCATCTGCTTACACTGTCAAAACAAGATTGTTCCAAGTGAGAAAAGATTTGAAGATGACCCATTAAACCTACTAGGTTGCAGCTCTCTAGGAGCAGTGGTGGCTACCCCTGGCCTACAGTGTGGTTTGTTAGCTGTTGGAGCAACTTTAGGCCACCCTTGTCCTCAGTGTTTCCTACTGTACAGGCTGTAGCTGACAGCAGCACAGCAATTAGTTGTGAAATACTCACTTTTTCCCCTACAGTTTTTTTCAATACTTCATTCATGTTCTGGTTATTTCTGTCATATTAGGGATATAGGTCCTTTAAAAGGAAAGAATGTTTACACATGAGAGCAGGTCCCTTATCCCTTATAGCTCATATGGTTTTCAATAGCCAATTAACCTGGAGAGCTCATTACTCTCTGTCTTGAAAAAAACCTGTTCCATACCCCCACAACCCTTTGCGTTAAGACCTGTTCTCAATTTTAAAGCTATTCTGAGTACTTTCCACTTGTGTCTTCTTATTTATGAATCACTGTTGACACCGAGGACGTCCTCTGGGTTGACTTTGCAGGTTTCGATTTCTTGGATCAGGTTCCCTCTCTGTTTGAGCGTAAAAAAGATTCAGATCATTTAGCCTGTCAGTGTAAACATTTGTTTTCAGCTGGAAATACATCTGGTCATTATTTTCTGATTCTAGAGCCACAATAAATTTTAATAAAAATAATTTTAGCATATCACTCCTTGATCTTGATACACCTTTAATATGATACAGTATATCCTCTTTGTCTTTTAATTGCTTCCTTGTGTTATCCAGAGAATGAAAATGATGTTTTCATGAGAAACTTCAAGCTCAGTGGCTTGCATTTTAAATTTTTAATAAAATAAAATATAAAAATATTGCAATAAAATGTTAATGCAACTGGCTTTTCTGCATTTGATGAAGCTTCCAGACAGGGAACAGTAGATCTAAAGCACAGAAGAATATTCAAACTGTACCCAAGCTGTGCCCATGTAGGACCAAAATATGCAAATAAATACGAAAAGAATCAGAAAAAGAGAGCAGCTGAAATCTATAAATATAAATTGGGAGAACAAGAGAGAAGGTAATTAGAAAACAGCTTTACAGAATTTTTCAGAACTTCATTCTAATTATGGCTATATTGGCATATACTGTACATACAGTAGACAAATCTTCAGGATTAGATTAGACACCATTCAGGATTAGAGTGACTTCTAAGAGCAAGCAGCAGCTATGAATTAAAGCAAGTGTTAATTAGCAGTAAGCATATTGTAAAGGTAGAAAACAACTGAAAAAATAAATCACCAAGTTACAAGTTCTGGATCTGGGATTGTAATATGAGTGGAAGTTAAGTAATATTTAAATTCAAATGTTTTTTTTTAAATAACCTTTATTAACCATTCCTTTTGTTAAAATGTATACTCCGTGAAATACTATCACTGAAATTTATTCTACTGAAGATACAATAGTATAGACACAAATAAATATTGAATTGCAAATCTAAAAATATCAACATTTCAGTTATCCAAATAATTCTATCATCACAGTTGATGATTATCCATCCTCCATCTAGCTTTCCATCCATCCATCTTTCCAGCCAGCCAGCCAGACAGACAGATTAAAATGCACAAATGCTAAAATCAATACCCACTAAAAGCAAGCGTGCACTGAAAGTCTGCCCAGCGGGGCTCACCGCCCTTCAGGCCTGTCTGCTCGCTCTCCAGGGGCACAGCTGATTGCTCTGCTCAGCACCAGCTGCTGCCAGCTTGCCCTGGGTCTGGAGCTGTGCCCCTGGCACCTGGGTGTACAGTACATGAGTCAAATTGTTGATGAAGACATAAGGGAAAAAAAAAAGGTATTAAGACGGAATGTGGAAATTTTATATTACTGACGGACTAGCACAAGAAGGACAGTATATCACAGATATGGCCTCTGATTTCCAAAGACATACTGGTCGCGTGATACTGATCAGATAGTTATAGTGAACCTCCCTATTTGCATAAACAATGTCGAGTGAATTGCTCATTATTTTAATGGTTTACTGAAGAAAGTAAGGGGTAAGAAGTACAGGGGTTATTCATTGTGTCTTGGAACTGGAACCCATGAAGATGCTGCAGCGATTGTTTGAGAGTGATACTTAAACAGCAGCAGCTAAATATGGAAGGAAGCCCAGGCTGTAGTGTGGATGATAGTTCTGGTAGAGAGGTGCAGGCAGTATAAAGTGAAGATGCAGGTTTCAGCAGGAGCTGAGTCTGGAGTCTGCAGCCTAGCATGCAACGGGCTCCGAGCTTCACTTCTGTGATCAATTGGAATTTAAAAGCTTCTGCTCTGCAACTCAGACAGCATCATCAAGGCAAAGACACACATTCATCAATTCTGCCAGAGGGGATTGATCCAGAATTGGGCTCTGTGATGAGATGCTTTTTTTTAAAAAAAGCTATGCGGTTACCTTATAACACTTTACTGTAGCAGACCCTGGTAAAAGTACAGTACAATTTTACTGAAGAACAGTAAAGGCATGTTAAACCATTAACATGTCTAGTTAATATGACATAAACTATAGGCAAAACACAGTTAATGCATAGGACTCTTCTGTATATCTCTGAAAAATACATGCTATTATTAATAGTGTCAAAGTACTTGAAGTTTGCTTTTCATAAGAATAGGATCTATTTATGATGGAATAGAATCTTTAAAAAAGGTAAAGTCCATTTTACACCCACATTAACCAACACAGATCACAGGGGCACTGGAGTCTATCCCAGCAAGCAACCGGTGCAAGAGAAGGTACACCCTGGAGGGAACACCAGTCGATTGCAGGGCACACAGATACAAACACACACACTCACTGCAGGTCCGATTTTCCCAGAAGCCGGTTACCTACCAGTACAGTATGTCTTTGGACAGCTATTGGATTCCAGGGCAAAGAGTACCCATATAAACAAGGGGAAAACATACAAATTCCACACACATATCACACCAGGTCCAGAATTGAACCCAGGACCCCAGCACTACAAGGCAGTGATACTAACCATGATCCTATAGTTTTAAAGTCTGTTTTGAATTATTAAAAAAGGCTGAAGGGAAGGCAGGGAGAGCCTGTGGTTTAATCTAAAGACCGAAGAGCGACGCAGTGTGGTGCTGAACAGAGAGACAGGGAGGGCAGCAGTGATTCCTGGTGTTTAGCCCTGAAGAACTGTGAGAGGGAGGGAGATACAGAGAGCTGGAGGGAGCTCCTTTCCACAGAGAGCGGACAGCAGTGTTGGGCTAGTGGACAGAGCTGAGGTACTGACTGAGGAAGGCAGGGCGGCAGTGTGGGGCAGCTGTTAGAATTTAAGGGCTGAGAGAAAGAGAGGGAGAGGGATGGAGGGAGGCAGAGAGAGAAAGGCAGTGCAGGCCAGTGGTTAGTGCAGAGGAAGAACTGAAGGGAGGGAGATAATTTAGTACAGTAATTGGACTAGAGAGACTTAGAGGGAAGAAAACAGAGGGAGGAATGGGACTGTGTGATCGGCTAATTGGGGCTGAGGGACACGTAGGCAGTAGGAACTAGTCATAATCTCTGTCTCAGCACTTATAGAAAACCACATTTAATGACTCAAGAACACAAGAAAGGGAGAATTTATATACTGGTCATTTTCTGTTACACTTCATATTCCAACACATGGTCCTTGATGTCTATGAGATGGAATGAGGATGGATGGCTGTTCTTGAAAGTGGGTAACCTTCCTCCCTGGTGCTGTGATTTATGCGGGCACTGATAACATTTGCGTCTCATTTTGCAAGATAAGCAGACCACAGAGAATCTGACTGCTTTGTGGTACAGAATTACTGTCTGTGCACAGCTTCAGTGTAAAATCGTCTCGTTTCTGAAACCCTCCTGATATGTTCTGTTGTGCCTTATAGTCTCAGGCATAATGAGCTGTCAAAATAAAACAGGTTTTCTTTAACATGGTTGTACATTCTAAACAGGAAACGCAGTGGCCAAATAATGGGTTAGAGGACACTCTGTCCTGTGCCTATTTCTCAGATCAATCACAGATATGTTCTGACACTGTTTATACACTACTTTTCATGGGCACTAAAACTAGAAAGCAGATAATAAACAAGTAAATGTCGTGTGACAGCTCGTGTGACTGCACACAGAGATTTGAGCTTACTCTGGTGTGCCATCTCCTAAGTCAGGAGTGATTTGAAAAGATACAGTGAACTTAATGAGATGCCTGGCCATACAAAAATATTCCAGCCCTGGTATGATGCAAAACTGGGGGTTTTAAAAGTACGTAAATCACTTGAGCTAAGGGAGCAAGTCGAATTAACATGCCTTTCACAGAGGTCTTAATGGCAGAATTCTTCATTAAACCTGAAACAGGAAATGATAGCCTTCTTTTTTTAGCCTGCCTCAAGTGTTTCGGTAGATTTGCAATGTTTCTAGATGTAACCAGCATTTATCAGAGTTTTTAATGAAAGTTCAAGAAGGACAACAGCAGTCAAGTTCTCCTTCACCTCTGCGGCTCTAACGTGTACAGTATTCCTCCATGATGTCACATCCATGGATGGAAAGTGAGAAGCACCACATTGATCCCCTCTCTTCCTTCTATTCATCCTTCTGCATCCCTCCTCCATCCCATCAGCCCATGCAGCTCTCCCTCCTTCTGCTGGGAGTCCGGACTTCCTCTGGCCAGATGGGTGACTCTCAGTCAACCAGGTTAAGCCAGCATTTCCTCTGCTGGTCCATCCATCCATTTTCTAACCTCTTCTTTCAATACAGGGTCCAAGAGAGGACCCCAGTCCATCGCAGGGCAGACAGACACACACACCAGGGAACAGATGTTCCAGAAGCCAATTAACCTACTAGCATGCCTTTGGACTGTGGGAGGAAACCAATGCACCCAGAGGAAACCCACAACATACAAACCTGAACCCAGGATTTGAACCCAGGACCCCAGTGCTGTGAGGCAGCAATGCTAACAACTGTGTCACCATCCTGTCCATTTTCCTCTGTCTAACTTCTCAATAGACATTCCTAACGTTTCCTTATTTCTTAGTTCTGTTACAGTTAGAAGCTTTCTCTGTCAAAGTAGCACAAAAAACACTACAGTGTACAGAGCAGCAACAAAGTCTGTCTCAACACTTCTGAATAAACATTTCTTCTTAACAATTAGGCAAATCGAGTGTCATTTATGTAAGGCCATTGACTTTTAATTGAGAAAATTCTTTGCTTGATGTTCTTTCTACCCTACCTCAATTGTAAGTTATGCTAACAGGCTATTGTGAACAGTACAGTGAATGAGTGGTGCATGAAAAATATCTTTCACACCAACTGAAAAGCTGTTAAAAGAGTTTTAAGTTACACCTGGCTTTGCTAAATTTCAGGTTTGATTACACAATCCGATGTGGTGTGAGACTGCTCTCTTTTGTGCTTAGTGTTGTGTCTCGTCTTTAGTGTTAAGAGACTGCTCATTTCGCTGTGGCAGGGCCCCTGCTGTAAAGGTGGTGTCTGTTGGTACTATGGCACAATACAGCCCAACAGAAAGTGAGCACAGGCATTCTGAGAATGCTATGCTGGACAAAGCATGCCTGTCATAGAACAACATGCCCGCCTCTCGCCCCTCTCCAGCTCTCGCCATCCCCTGTCCACCCCAGGAATAGGTACGCTCTCAATCTAACAGACAGGCTGCTTCTGCAGTACAGGGCTGACCTTTCCTGTGCAATGAAGGAGTTTCTGACACTACTCCCAGTTCACACACACAGCGTGCTTGTTATACAGTAATTCAGGACCTACTTTCTGCAGAGTGATGCAAGAGGAAATTTCATACTGAACGGATACAATAACTAAGCGTAATGAAATGGAAGATGCAACACCAGATTACGGCCAGAATAATCATCTCAGATTTGTTCTTCTTGTACACCAGAAGCAGGGTGGTTGAGACCTTATGACTGTGGAGTAGTGGGTAGAGTTCTGGCCTCCTACGTGGGATGTTGTGGGTTCACATCCTGAGTAAGACAAGCTGATTCCCACCCAACTTACTACAAAATTTGGAGTTTTCTAGTGAAATATCCATATGTAGGAATTAATGCAAATCTACGTTGCTTTGAATGAAAGCCAATTAAATTAAAAATTATAAGGTTTGAGAATAATCTTCAGGCAAACATTTTCAGAACAATGTACTCCATGTCATAAATCAGAAATACACATTTCCATGACTAAGAGACACAATCTGAACATTAGAAATAATGCAGTTTAATAGCAATTTCTTACACACTTCCTTCCATTAAATTAAATAATCATAATATAATTACACAATTATGCTCATTAATACAGTTTTCCAGCCTCGGCTACACACTCCCCACTCCCCATCTCCCAACAAACTGAAATATAGCTTGCGGTAAGTGAACTCAACTCCGACCCATAAAAGCACCAGCAATTTAAAAACTGCCACACTAAATGAGCCAAGAATCTTCTTCCGTCTCTTCTGCCTATAAAGTGGCCAACTTGGCCTGACTCAGAGCCAGAATAGCAATCTGTCTTCCCTCTTCCTACAGTTCTTTACTCCGAAGAGAAAAGACAGTGTCACTGAACGAAATGCCCAGCACTCACGATCCTTCTGGTCCTTCTGGCTTTTGGGGTTTTAAGCAGGATGCTTGTGGTGGCCAAGAGTTCATGGCAATTTCACCTTCTGATTTTTTAATGTCAGCTCTCCCTACTCAAGCATTGGATTTTTCACCCACTAACAGAGAACACTGCTGGGCTCTGGACCAGCAGTGGACAGGTCTGATCTATGGAGGGCCGGTGTGTGTGCAGGGTTTAATTCCAGCTCAGCTCTTAAACTCATTACTGGCTTAATGGGACCAATTTACCAGCTTCTCCCAACTTTCAGGTGCAACCCAATTGTTATTATCAGCATTTTTAATAATATTTCTGATCTTAAGTGATAATTATATAAATAAATAGAATGATTGTAATATATACCCTCATTTGTAACCATATAGTGATAAAATAAATCCACGTGAAATTTTTACTTCGAGTACTAATAAATTATCCATCCACTTTCTAACTACGTCTTCCAATACAGGGTCACAGTAGAGCCAGAGCCTATCCCAGCAAGCAATGGCTGCAAAGCAGGGAACACGCTGGACCGGACACTAATCCTTTACAGGGGACACACACACAGAAAAAGACATGCACACAGTCACACCAGAAGCCAATTAACCTACCAGCATGTGTTTGGATTGTGGGAGGAAACCCATAGAAACACAGGGAGAATATAGCACACTAGGTCAGCAATTGAACCTAGGACCCCCATACTGTGAGGAAGCAATGCTAACCGCTGCACCAGCATGTCACAGTACTAACAGTAGTCTTTAAAAAATAATAGCTAGAGCTTTATAACAATAGCATTTTTAAAACAACCTCTTTATTACTTTATAAATAATTGTTAGAGTTTATGAATCTCAAACAAATAGAGCAGGTTTTCAGTCGTGACCATCTCCAATTCCCGAGTAAAGTCACTCGCCTTCCCCCGCTGTTCTCCTTCAGTGGTGGCCTCGGCAGCTGATGAGCCCAGGCCCAGGGAGCATTATGTATTCATGGAAAGCTGCCAAGCATGAAATGTGCGCGGCTGTAGAAATCCAGCACGGTCCAAGACCGGGAAGGTACTGTAGGTAAAACAAGCCGCGCTCGATAATGCCCATTAATCAGCCCTGGCTTGCAAAGTGCTGGCTGCGCACCCTGTTTCTGCTCATCAGCTGCATTGAGAGTCAGATGAGCTGCCTGCAGAAGCGCATGTGGATTTTTGATGAAGGGGAGTGGGAGGTAGAGGCCCCTTGCTTTTCAAGATGATTTTCTTGAAGGGCTGCCTACAGCTTCGGGGG
The DNA here is from genome assembly GCF_059453375.1 of Lepisosteus platostomus. Taxonomy (NCBI): domain Eukaryota; kingdom Metazoa; phylum Chordata; class Actinopteri; order Semionotiformes; family Lepisosteidae; genus Lepisosteus; species Lepisosteus platostomus. The sequence goes on from NC_142613.1 coordinate 13,832,684, forward strand.
GGTAGGAGGTGAGAAATGCCTTCAGAGATTACCTGCAGAGGCCTGTCCACAGAACGCCACAGTTGCTTGCACCCGCAGAAAGCTCCACAGCTGAAACGTTGTGTTTCCTTTCTTCTCTTTTCAGCATGGAATAAACCTTTAACTTGTTCCTTCACAGAAGGCCACTTCCTGCAGTGCAGGATGAGCTCCAAACCTGGGAGGTTACACGGTCCCCTCTCGACTAAGAGCCAGAGTTCCCCTTGGCTCTTTTCCTCGTTTGGAAACGAAGACCGCAAGTTTGAGAGATGAGCTTGTTACCATTTGAACTAAGTGGTGAGCGAGCAGCACCACAATTAAGAGCGGTCTGAGGGAGCCGTGGTTCGTAGGAGTAATTGTTAGCTCAGCTCAGGCTAACTAATTTCTGTCCTCATTCTCATGCATCACAATAAAGGAAACTGCTTTGCAAGAGCAGCTGTTTTGTTCCGGCAGAGAATTTGGAATAACAAATAGTCCAGGCGCCACATTGTTTACAGTAAAAATTGGGAGGGGATTCCACAGAATCAAAATCAGCCCCTCAGGATAGACTCCCTGAAACAATTTCGTTAAATGTTATTGGGACGTTTAACTTAAGAACCCCGTCAAACCCTGTTAACCTCCAAACCAAATATTATAAGGCGCCGAAGATAAAGTTTGAAGTTAGATAAAACTAATCCCTGCAAGTTGGATCCACAGAATTCAGAGCTCAAGGCCCAATTACAAGAATGTGATCAGTTTAAACAAAGCCTGAATTTAGCAAATTCTCAATGTGCTAAAAGAGCCCCTACTGGTGATGGTTTTGTGCTGATTTTTCAAGGGCATTCAACACTTCCACACCACAGAGCTAGCTTTCTGGGCTTCTGAACCTACAGTCCATTGGGGCTGTTTGGTCTCGGCGCTCAGAGGCATAACTGTGATGCTGGTTCAAATCGAAAGTCCAAGAACATACCCTGCAAGTCATATATACGTGTGCAGGCGTTGCCTGCTTAAGCAGTCCTAGTCTGTTTACCACTCTTTTCTGAAACTAAGGATTGCACATGGTTTCATTCAGAATGAGATCTTGACCTAAGTCAATGAGTTCTTCCACTTTTTTATACAAAACAAGAAAAGAAATAGGATGTCCATTTGTCCTTGTGTGACACACCCACCCCCCACCCCCAATCTTCTCTATCATCTCTGATGACACCACACCAGTTCTCATTGGCATATCTGTCTCTGCAATGCAGTTTGGTATTCAAAGATCTTACATTCTGCTCAGTTACCCTTCATGTTGATGGATGAAAGAAAAAGTCAGATCACTAATCTGTTTTCCTCTCCATTGGGTTAGGGTTTCCATGAATGCCAGCTTATGAACAAATTCTGTACTGCTGTATTAAGGCTATTCTCAAAAGACCCCCCTTTCAGGATTTACTGTACTGGGTATTCAAATAGGATTATTGAACAGCAGTGTCACTAACTTAGTGGGTTCTGATTTGGAAACAGACCAGGATTGTAAGACATATACTGTATCACTGGTACTGCCAAGCTGTTGACTTGCAACTAACATAATGCTTCATACATCAACCTCATTAACTAAGTAAAACTACAATCCATCCATTTTCTAAATACTTCTTCCAATTCAGAACTTGCTCTTCCAATCAGAGCAAGCAATGGATGCAAGACAGGGTACACCCTGGATGGGATGCCAGTCCTTTGCAGGGCAGACAGACACAATCATTAAAACACATCAGGGGCCATGTAATTTTCTCAGAAGCCAATTAACCTACCTGTACGTCTTGGAACTGTGGGAGGCGACCGGAGCACCTGCAGGAAACCCAAACAAGCATGGGATAGAACAACAAACTCCACAAAGACAGCACCCTAGACCCCCTGTGCCACCATGCCACCCAATACATTGTAGATGAATGTCATTATTGAACTACAACTACAGAACAATGTTACAGACCATTTTTATTTATTACTATTATAATAAAAGTTGAAATGAAGCAAGATTATTAATATGGTAATCAACACCATTGCTGATTCAAGCAAATAATATATTAATTATACAGTACATTGCAATACATTATAGATGTAGTAATAATAGTATCACTGTAGTATCACTAAGTACAGAACCACAACTACAATGCAGGTAGGTAATCTCAGAACAGAATACTAAATACATACAATTTGCACTGCACGACAATAAGCTCCATTATCCTTCTTTATTGCATTAATATTAAATAAGAAGGAATGATATTTTTAATTTCAGTTGCAACAACAGTATATTCAATCATGGGCTATTATCATAACTGAATTAGATTTTCCATGTGATGTACTACTGTATAGATAAGAACACTATCAGTACTGATTTACAGCTACAATACAGGACATTATAGACCAGTATCTTTACTGAACTAAAACTAACTGCAGTACCAATACCATCAATTGTAAAGCAATATTATACAATCCAGTTTAGAACAGACATGTATCTCTAAGGGGTTACAGCTACAGTACAGCACATTACAGCTTTGTAGACAGGAGATAGAATGCAATAAATTGCGGACAACTGTCACTAAATCGCATTACACCTGTAGTTATTTTCCCATTGTGGTGCAATTCCAATATTCCTAAGGCAGTTTTCTGAGATATTGTAGAAGGCTGTTAAGTCTTAAATAGTTAGTTTACATGGCAAATAAAGACTTAAACAAGAGTACACACATTGTCGCACGCAATGAATAACAGGACATTTGAACAGAATTAAATAAAACCCCAGACAATTGCAGAGGATGTAATTTATTCCTTTTAAATTGCAACTGCAACTTGTGTGCATGTCAGATTTGGAATACATTGCTTTGCAGAATAAAACACTGATAAGGAACCTTTGACATTTAATCTTCTGCGGTGGAAGACTGCAGACATTGTGAAATACTGCATCTCATAGGCATTAAATAAAACTGATCATTTATTATTGATATTGTTTTTTTTTAGCTTTGTGGGGAAAAAAAAATGGATTCAATAAAACTTTGATCCAAGAAGCCTTTTGCAAACTGTGTCCTTTGTGTGATGACAAGAAGGTAAAGATCCTTGTAACACAACAGCCAATGATGGATGGAGGTTTTTTTTAAGCTTTGCACACTTTTATCAAGCTATCAAACTGAAATGACAAAGAATACATCTTATTCTTGTGTTCAAAGGAGAAAAATCAGTACCAGACACAGAAGAACATAATGGAGTTGGATAATTTTTTTTTACTGCTTGCTCGTTAACAGCAATCCACTCTGCACTGCTGGTAGTATTGAACCCTTCCTGTATCTAACGCTGCACTTCAGGCAGACTTGCAGATCACAGATCTGACAAGCGGTCTGAAAAGCTGTGTGCTCAAACCCTAATGACAGAGGACAAGAGGAGTGATTCAAACAGTGAGCCTTACTGAGGTAACTTACTTGGCTGAGGGGAAAAACAAGCCCTCTGTAAGGAGTGGGCTGTCAGACCCCCTTGCGCACACACTTTAGTGAGAAATAAGCCTGGGAGCTGCTTCAAGGGTGGACATTGAATGGAGGGAGGGATGTGAATCAGCAGGTAACATTTAATAGGTAGGTAGTTGGAAGAGGGAGAGGTTAGGGTTTGACCTTCTCCAGAGCTTTAGTGTAAAACTCCATCACTTAGAAAAGACCACTTACAATAACCGTATAAGCCAGATGCATGGATGGAGTATGCATGATTGGGTTAACTCTCTCAGACTAGGAGTTTTCCTTTGGAGGTTGAAGTCTGTTCCCACACAGCATCATGGATAGCATTTCTACTGATTTCAGAAGGTCTGTAGTTCCAAAGGTCATTTTCTTCGCTGTTTTATTTCACTGGTATGATGCTATCACAATAAATAATTGCATTCATTTAGCTTATGAGGGTATTACTTAAGAAAAAAATAATTTGGCAAAAAAGTCACGTCAGGGCTAGTTTCTCTTCAGAGAAGCTCTGAGCTACTCTCCACCAAATCTCCTTGACTTTAACAACTCACATTCACTGCTGCACAAATATCCCTCCTCTCTTGACAATTCAAAGGTACAAAGGGATCGATCTGATTATTTATCCAGTAGGGAATGTTGGTTTGAACTGTATTATATTAAAAATAATAGCAGTCATGATGTAGGTTTTTTGCAAAGTGCTTGGTTAGGTTTTTATTGATAGAGTCTTTTTAGAAGCTGACTGCAGCTGATAAGCAGATCAGCACGTTCCTGTACTGGAGAGACAACTGGAGGAACTCTTTCAGGTGGCTGTGTGCTGTGAGATATCGACCTCTGCAGCTTAACTTTCTAAAAAAAGCATTGGTATATATGTTAATATTTCCGGGATGTGTAGCTGTACTTTATGGGTGTCATATTCCACCCCTTGAATGTGTTCTGTAATAAATACAGAGAAAAGAGAAAGAGAGAGAAAAAGAGGTGATCGACGGGGAAGGATAATGAGTATTGGAGAGGAGCTGGCAGAGTGCATTGGGTGCCTGACGTCATGTGGATTCCTGGATGTCGGAGGTATTTTTGGAATATAAAATCACAGAAAGGACAAGCAAAGGTTAAGCAAGAACAAGGGCTTGGCACTACTCCACTGGAGCCTACCAGGCAACACAACTGCACTGCACACAGAGAGACACTGATGCCTAGGTGTAGCTACGCCCCCTAGAGGGAAGACCAAAAATAGCTGAAAATAGTGACATACAGACCTATACAGACAAATAGACAGCACACTGAGACAACCAGACAAGATACAGGCATGGGCACAAAGCGTTCATGCTGAGAAGCAGATTGACTTGGATATAGTAACACTTCATTGTATTGATATTGTTCAGGAATAAACACTCCTGGAGTACACAGGAGAGCATCATCACTCATTAATTACCACTTTCTTTCTGAACACGTGTACCCTGCATGCTGATATTTGTGTAGCTCCTCTTCCACATGCATATGAAAGGCTGTTCAATTCTACAAGCCAGACAACATGGGTATAGAAAAGGCACATCGTGTTTAGATACATTGTCCCTAATCAAGCAACAATATGGTATATAAAGAGAGAATTTTATATTGTATACTTGGATTTTAGAAAGTTTTCACTAAAGTTCATGAATTGTGATCAGTAGGCAGTCAAGGTAATGCGTCTACTGGATTTAAGAATGGGTTAAAGGTTTAGGAACAGAGAGTTGTTCATTGGTTATTCCTCGGCTGAGGATGATTATCTTATGTGAACCCAATGGTGACCGACCAGATGAATACGGGATCTGTACAGTCTGTGGTTGAGCAAAGGCTGTCTCAGGTCCTGTCTGGTCATGTACTGTGCAATCCGGTGGTGGTGAGCTCTCTTCAACACTCTCACTTTGCATCCTTGTTCTGACATTTTTGGGTCACGAAGTACTGGGCTCCTTTCCAGAAACTCTTCCACCATCTGCTTCAGTCAAGGGTCAAAGCCTCTCTGGGCTTGATATCGATGTTGCATTTCTTCTTGTTTGCTCCTCCTGTAAATTTGAAACTTTTCTTCTGTCCTCCTCAGGGGTGGTTTCCTTGGCCAACACAAACACAAAACCTACAGTAAATGTAAGAAATAAAAGTTCAAATTAGCATGTTCAAGCTACAAAGGAACAGGTAAGGGTTTATTCCATGTTGACAGGAAAAGAAAAGAGACACAACTCTTTGGCTACGGAGCCTTCTTCTTAGCTGTGCCTTTGTAAGAAATAAGGCTTCTTGGAACACATCCCCTTTGAACCCAGGCTATAATTGCCTCTGTTGTCCTTCATAATGCATATACAGTCTAAATGTGGTATTATGTTTTTCTAATTTATTCAAACATAATGAAGCTATGCATGAATTGCATCAGGTCTCAGAATGAGAAGCAATTGTTGAAAATCTGAAAGAGTTTAAATAATCAAGGCACATCTGGAGTATTAGGGTTAGACATTCCACGATCCTTATCCAAACATCAGAGAGGAATTCAGTTACTACTTGTGTAGTATTCAGCGAGATCATGTTGGGATTCTGGGGCAACTGTTTAATTAACTATTAATTAATTTGGGGAATAACAATCAAAATTCCCTGAAGACTGACCCCTGTGTCCCCCAACCTTGCTAAATGAGAATTTCAACAGTGTCAAGAACATGGCTGGAGGCTTTGTTCAAGCGCTCCATTAAACACTATTAATAAGAGTAGGCTTGTCAATCAGTTTTCTACCACACTGACTCCCAGTTTTTATTCATCATCCCTTCTTTTTTATGTTACTGTCATTGTATCTCATCCTGCCCAAGGTCACGCCAATATCTGTGACTGTAAATCAAAGCCAGAGACAGAGAGTCCTTCACAGAAGTGTCCCACTGTCGCCTCTCAAAGAAAGAGGGAGAGAGAGCTACGTTTTGGACCCTCCTGTGAGTCAAATCTGCTGATCCAGACATTGCTGGCAGAGTTATGAAGGGACAGTGTTATATAAACATGTGCAGATATCTGTAAACTGTAGGGATGTTTTCCTGTGTGTGTGTTTTTGGAGCAGACCATCCTTGGACGCCTGCAAACTCCTGTTAGCTGTCTAACACACAGGTGTTCAGGTTAGCTTTGCTTCTTTCTCTTGCTGGTTCCCAGGATCACTAAAGGGTTCTGATAACTAACCAGGGGACTAACTATAGATAAAAACTGGTGATGAACAAGGACTGCGGCAGCCTCCTGTTCACTGAAGTAGTCTTTGTGCTGTAGTATAGGGTTTGCTAGCCAGACATTAAAAGATTAATAAGTATGTTCAGCAACAACTCCAAATCCAATTCTGATTTTTTTTGCCCACCCAGAACTACTGGTTGATTATTGATTTGCAAAGTTCTGTGCTGTAAGTTAAACAAAAGTCTCATGTGCGCTGAGATCCAGTGTTGAACATACGGTAGTAACCCTTCTGCATGTTTTCCACATCAGACTGTATTGACAATACTGTACTGGTGGTACCAAATCAAATTGTATTGTCACATTTGGCAGCACATACTGTATGACAGTAAACTTTCATTGGGGAATCTTGTGAAAACTACCAGTATACAGTACAAGAAAAAAAACTTATTTTTGTGGGGGGGAGGGAAAAGTAATTCATTTTTATAAATTATCTAAGGAAAAATAAGAAAAAGGAGAAAAAAATGAGGAAATAAATATGTTAATCAAGCAATTAAAAGCCAGGAGATGAGAAATGAAAGATGATAAAACTCAACACAATTGCAAGCAAATTCCCTTTATGAGCTCAGAAACGCACTTACAGTACATACTGCTGCCTCCCAATTCTCTCTGCTGCAGTGAATCATGCAGGGAACTGTACACACACAGCAGCAGAACGCAGAAAAACACCTCACTTAGCAATTAATGGCCAGCAAACAATGTAGATGGAATCCATGAATGCTGATTGGCTTTAAGCCTTTCCTGGTGCTTATTTAGAATGACTCTGCTGCTTCAACATTCAATTCAACTGAGCAAACCAGCTAGTAAGTTCAACAAACAGAACCAACAACACAAACCAAAGAACAGCTTTGTATAGTCTGAGAAGTCAGCCCAGTGCTCCAGCCCTCTTAATTTCAAAAGCAAAGTTTGTTTCTGGTGTTGACCAGTCTACGCAGCTGCAAATTAGGCTATAACTCCAAAGCACTGTCTATTAGGTTGACTTTAATGGTCCTGCACAACCTTAGATAGAAATCAGAGAAGTGTATGTGTGTTGAGGGGGGGAGGGGGGCTCAGTCCATTTTAAAGATACACACTAGGAACGTAAGACAGAGGAAAAATAGGGTAGTGGGAGAGAGGGAGAGAATGAAAGAGAGAGTACTCTGAGCTTGATTTGATCAGCTAGAAACAGCACATACTGTAATCCTGAAATTGTGAAGATCCCTGAACCAAGCAGAACTTTGAAGCCGAAGAGAAACAGGGGAGCCGAGCTCTGAGACCATTGGAGGTCCTTGATAATCTACTGCAAAACTTGCAAGAAGCAATTATACTGATTGTGGGGATTCTCATGCATAAAAATCACCTCCTTTGCTATTTTGTTTTCTTTACTGATCAATGCAAAAGCAGACCATTGCCTATATTTTAATTTCTTTGCTGTACAAGAGGGATGCTGTCTTTGAACACCTACAGTACCTTGCTGAAGTATTCCTAAAGGGTAGTAGTTTTTTTTTTTTTGGTCAGTGAGGAGTGATGTTTTGAACTGGCCAGGCTCTCAGACGTGAGGGAGGTGTGTGTGCCATTTTAAAGTTTCCTCTCTCCCTCCCCACAAAACTTCGAAGCCACGGGAATGGAAACTCTGCAATGAGTCACTGTGTGTCTGACTGCTAAAAGCTCTCCTGCTGCACTGCCAGCACAGAGAAGGGGGTTGGGAGGGGTTGGGGTTTCAGAGAAGGTATTGAAAAGTAACAGAACAGAAATATCCTTATTATAGATATTATCTTACATTTGGCACATTTAAGCACGGTGCAGTAACCACTTGACTGTAGCAGCATACTCACTATATGCAGATCTTTTGTTGGATTGGAATTGCAGTACATTTTATTCTGCAAGATGTACGTGTGATCACAGAAAATCTAGCAAAGCAGAACAACCTTGTAAAATTACCAGCCAGAAGCCTAATGCAACTTGATTAACTAATGATGTGTTAAAATGTATTAAAAGAAAAAAAAATGTACCACTTGTACTGGTGCCTATTTAAATGACTAGAAAAAAGTAGTAATATCATTCAGAAATTTGCAAAGCAAAAAATGGGAAGCTTTATACTGTATTCCTATAAGGAGACATTACAAATCCAAATAATAAAGTTAAGTTTAATATAGAAGGGATTCATCGTTCAGAACCGTTGAAATTGGCTGGTGCATGCAATGAATGCTTCATTCAGTTGAATAAAAGCACTGGCAGCAAATTTCACTCCTGCTCCATTTGCTGATGTTACTAATTGCATTAAAAAATACATGTATAAAATTCTACAAGTCCTCATATTGTCTCTAAAATTGTTCACCATGGATTACTCTGAGAAGGAGAGCAAATCCTTCAGGTCTGAGAATTTAAAATTCTCAAACATTTTATGTTTACTGTTTAGCCTTTGCACCTTACACAGTGCTATCTCATTCCCGTGAAAGAAAACATTGATTATATTGATCTAGAAATCAGATTAAAAAATGAAAGTTGCTAATCACAGAGCCATTAGTTCTTTCCTGTTTTTTTCAAAACTAATACGATTTTACTAGGCTCTGTGCTTTTTTCTCTTATACATACTGTAGATGCACAGTGGTGCAGTGGTTAGCATTGCTGTCTCACTGCCTCGCTGCACTGAGGCTGTCGTGACCTCCCACAATCACACACAAGCCTCCACCACACCTCCCAGCTCCAGACTATTTAACAGCAGCACACAACTACTTCAATGCTCAGTATCGGGTATCCCTGTTGAGATTCATGTCCTGCCTTTCCAGCGATTCTCCTGATTTCTCTATTGTGTGTTCCTAGTTCCCGGACTTTAATTCCCCTTGCCAACAATTCTGGATTTCGATTTATGGCTAAGTACACTTGGTTTTCTACACTCCTGCTTCTCCTAGACTTCTCGCTACCGCATAGGGTCTATCTACTAACAACTCCGCCACGCATTGGTGTGACAGGGGCCTTGGGTTTAATAACAGACCTGGGGTGCTATCTGTGTGGAGTTTGCATGTTCTGCCCGTGATCACAGGGGTTTCTTCCAGGTGCTCCGGTTACTTCCCATGGTCCAAAGACTATTGACTGCTTTCTAGGAAAATTGGCCCCAGTGTGAGTTTGTCTGTGTTTGTGTCTGTTTGCCCTGGATGTGCTGGCGTCCCATCTGGGGTCTATCCTGCTTACACCCACTGCTTGCCAGTGTGAGCTCTGGCTCCCCCATTATCCTCTGTGTTGGATAAACTTATTGAAGAATGGACAGGTGAAGAATGGACAGGTGGATGGATGAATAGTCTATCAGATGTGTACATTTCAGAAAATGCTGCAGAAAACTGGTCTCTGTTCCATAAAAGTCAGTTAAACCTTTCAGTTCAGCCATCAGTTAGATCTTTCGCTCAATATTAAAAACAAGGGGCAGGGTATTGTGAATCTCAGGGGCCTGAGTCACACAAATACGCAACTGTAGCTGTAAAGTAAGAAATTGCTCTTTATTTACAGTGTGGGGATAAAAAGAACAGGCTTTAGCTACACTTCTACAAGTGTTGCTTTCTATAAACTGCCGATCACCCCAGCTGCTTACTGGCTCCAAAGCCAAGTCTGTCTCTGAAATGTCTCCAAAATGTTAGCTCTCTAGGGGATCTTTGATTGGTTGCCTTCCTGGTTCTTTCTCCCTCTTGTGCAGTACATAACAGAGGCTCATCTCTCCTGCTTTTACCTGTCATCTGACCATCTGTCTTTCTCCAGTTGGTCAGGTGACTGAGGTCATTCCCCACTGCATTCTGGGGAATGTGGTTTAGACAGTTGTCAATTAAACAATTAATTTCTACATAAGTTATAATTAGGATTTTCTAACCTATGAATCACCTATGAGTCTGGATAAAAGTATTATAATTCTGTACCTAAGAGGCATGGGTGAAACAAAGACTAGAGGACACTGGGTCCTTCCGGAGCTCTGTTTGAGACCCCTGGTCTAGTGTGAGCACTGCTGGCCTTTGTAATATCAAACAGCCTGCAAGCCCATTGAAACCATTGGTTTTGCCAGTAGCTACTGTATGTTGATTCAACTAATTTCTAAGAACAATATTTCCAATTTACATGTACATATGGCAAAAAAACTCCTCTCCTCTACTCTCCTTCTCTACTCCACTGTTTATGTATAACTATAATAACTGTTTAATCCTTTGAATTTTAATTGTACTACAACTGCTGTAATTGCAGTTCTAACTTGTAGATTGTAGCTTCCAAACCCTCCCTCACATAACTGATGTAATTGCTGGATTAATTATACAAAAAAAAGGAACAGTTCAGTCATGACCTCTTGACATCTCATAGCTCCTAGACCAGTGGTTCTCAGTCCTCATCTGTGTGGACCCCAGTCTCTGTTCATTTTCATTCCACATGGGCTGTTAATCACACTGCTAATTGGTGTCTGTAACCAATTTGCCTGCCCGTTTTTGACATTTTTGTGCCTTTGTTTAGTAAATAACCTAGCTAAAGTACATTATTAACAACAACGTCGACATGCGGAACTTCATGCTACTGTATCTCAACTTACAAATTAAGAATTTATGCAGCACTTCTCCAGCTTGCTCCCTTATTTCTGTTTCACACGCGGACAGGCGACCAGTTTGTGAGGACAAGGCCCAGTTGGGAATGACACTATGCCGTGCATTTCCAGGGTGAGGGATGGTTTTTTCTTTTGCTTCAGTCCAGTTGGGCACATTTTCTGTTAACACGCCCGGACGAGGGCAGCTCAGTCAGTAGAAGTCACTAAAGCAGTACAAGGTTGATACGGACTCCAAATCCCATTCAATTTTTTACGAGCTAAAGGCAGCTTTACAGTTAGGCCTCAAAGAGAAAAGTGAAATCAATTAAGCTGTGATTAAGAACCAGAGGACACAGAGGTCGCCCAGGATCAGGACGGAGCACGACTGAAGAAGATAGTTATCTTGTTGTGCCAGAACAGCTGTCCTTAGCTGCTTACTGTTTATGGTCCCCGAAGTGTTGTGATACAATAGAAGCTATTTAATATTCATCTCCATAACACTTACCCACCGCAAGCCACAATAAATCATGAAAGTGTTCCTTGTAATATACATATACAGTAGGACATTTTGATCAGGAATAAGTGTGAAAATACCATCTGTTATTAAGCCATTTTTGGATTACACATTGATAGCACTAGGAGGCTGGGGAATGACTCCTGCCTTTTTTGTTAATTTCAACATGTACAAATGTTATTAATAGTACTGCAGGGGCTGGCAGATCTCAGGACTTATGAAGACTACACTGCTGAAAAGTAATGATCTAGAAATTTATTTGGACTGTCTATGCATACAAAGCTACTGCAAGATTAAATATAATGTAGAAACGCATCTTTTGGATAGAGTGTTAAATTAAACACAATGTCAAATAAAAACCCACAAGATGTCTAAGTCATCTTAAGCACATCTGGTTATTAAAGAACTTCAGAGAAGTGCTGTTGCGTTTAATTCTAAAGCAATACATGTTGTTTAAACAATATATGTTTGTTATTAATGGTTTAAGAATAAATCATTGGTCCCATAGATTGAAGTGTAAAATAAAATTCTGTAATACAATTTTTGATTTGAACAATTACAAGTTGTGTGTCACTGGGATGTGTTTTGATATATTTGTCAACAAATACAGTATATTGATGAAACCATTTTGATGAATTAACAAAAGAGGATTATGAACTATATTCTAAAATGATCCATATTAAGTATGTACACTATTAGATATTATAAATATTACAAAATTCAGTATAATGCCTACCACATGCCTTTCTCATAAACAGAGATGGAAATTTGACTCCCATTGCAGAGCAACTGGAGTCATTTCAGATTTTGTGACCTGCAGGCTCTTGCTTTTAACCTGAGTGAGAGCTGCTACCCATTTGAGCAGATTAACCAAGAGCTACATTTCTTCTGATCACAGTGTGCAGTTGGAGGAGGACATTATAACTCCATTTGTCTCTCCTGTCAGAACAGAAATTCACAGAGACAGGAGAGGAACTGCTGGTGAATACATTACACTGTGGAATGACTGCTGCTGTATTGGAAGTACAGATGGCCTTTGGGCCAGAGACATGCAGAGATGGAGTAAAAGCCAGGTTAAAGGCCAGGAGAGGTCAGTAAGATATGAAGGAGAGGGCAAAAATGATCAATTGCAAATTCTGAACCGAAAATCTGAGCCCATATGAAATAATGCTACACAATATTAGTCAATGGGCCTAGCTGTTTTAAGAAATTGTATTTCTGGTATTTTCTACAATCTGTATCCATGGTAGTAAGATACAATTAGATCATTAAGATTTTCATCCTAATGAACATCTTCAGCATTATCCTCACCAAAAACATGTTAATTGCAAGAAAACATTACTTTTTTTTATTTTCAACTTATTATAATATTAAACATACTATTTCTGTACAAATAATGAAAAATAGGAAGACGTTCAGATAATGAGCCATAGAATTTCACAGCACATTATTAAAGGTTAATTATCTTTCCTGGTTATTAGCTTGTGGTGGGTTACCTAACATAGTTCTCTATCTAATAGAGTGACCTATTATTCATGTAGTATGAATACTGAAATTCAAACACAAAGCATGAAAAATAAAAAAATGAATTCTCCACTCTAATTTATTTCTGATTTTTAGAAGATTTAACAGCAGCACTGCTAAGAATGTGTATTTTGCAAAGGATGAAAACAAGGCAGGAATTTTTCATCTTGTATCTGAGAATCATTCAACAAGTTGGTCCTAATTTGAAGTGACATCTCTAACATTTGTTTAAACAGGGGTGGGGAAGATAATATGAAAACTCTTTATAAGCAGCTGGTTTTTAATTTTATATGAGCCATCACCTGATATTAATCATAACTATAATCATAATAAAATAATCCCCAAATTTCAAAACATGTAATACTGTATGTTAGTAAAACTACTACTAATGCAGGAATACTTTCAGTTCAACTGCTGCTCTCGTTGATACTGTTGTTGGCAATGATTTTCAGTCTTTCCTTTCATTTCCTATCACAGAAGCATGAAAGACTAATAAAATATAGTAATACTGTAGAATGTGCAATAATTAGTTTATTAAGTGGGGAAAAGATAAGCAGTCTTTATCTCAATATAAAACATGCATATTCAAGCACAATTAATATGCAGGTAAGTTTAAGATCAATAACTCTTTGGGCTCATGCATGACTTTATTTACATTTTAAATTGTGAGCACATAGGTTTGTTTATTGATTGAGTTGCATGTCTCTTTGGGATTTCAAAATCCTGAGCTCAAGTCATGAGCTTTCATAGAAACAGATGGTGCTTAACATATATTATTTGAGCCGATTTTAAATTGCCATTACTACTATTTTTGCTAATATGTTTTATACGGCAAACATTGGCTTAATGCTCTGAATTCTTTCATGTTTTTATTCTTATATTCAGTTGACATGTTGCATTTTTTTCTTGTTGAAATAATTCATACAAAGTGCCATAAACAACTTAATTGCCTTAACGAACAGAGGGTGGTTGGATTATTCCCCACTTCAGTAACAAAGATTACTAGGCATGCTGTGTGGAAGAACAGACTGCCTTGAATGATTCATTGCTTTAAACCTCTGAATAAAATTGGCCATTAATGACGTGTGAAGAACCACAGTAGTTCATTCTTTCAGTGACCATTAAGACTTGGGCCAGCCAGTACAGCGCACTGTCACAGACTGTGTGACACTAGTGGGGCTATTGTGATTTAAGGATGAGGAAGGACATGGCAGGGAGTCAGAGTATGATGAGTGTGATGATTTCTGTATTTGACAGAAATGTTCTCTGTGGCCCTGATTTCCATAGTTATAGTTTTCCTATTTGCCTGTGTCTGTTTTAGGTAAAAGGTAAAAGCTTTACTTAGAAGTAAAACATTTAAATTTATTATGTATAGTTAAATAGATTATTGTAGCCCACTACATTGCATTGTGCTGTGTTGTTCTTTATTTTACAGTGATGATTTACCTCCTCAACAGCCAGCATTATGTCAGCATCATTCTGCTGGTCATATTCATGCTTTTATTCATTTCAGTTTGAAGATGGAGGACATGGTGACCAGGAGGCCCTGGGTCGATGCTCCGGGTAATGCAACGCTGGTACCATATTGAACAGCAGCCAGGAACGCTGACTCAGACCCCCAGGGACCCCCTGTGTCCTCCAGCCTCTCAGCCAATGAAATTGGGTCTTGTCCCAGCCCATGAGACGAGGATCGTCACCACGGAGATGACAGTCTGAACAGGAAAGTGGAGACGCAAGCACATCGTCGCCAGCAGAATCTTGATGCTTTTCAACTCCATAGAACTACTGAAATGGTCTCAACCAAGAAACACTCCACTACATTACTGCATCAAAGTAATGTGTCTAGTGAATAATGGGAAACACACAAATTAAAAATTACCATAGCATGTTCACAACATTTGCAACTGAATTGCTCCAAATACTTTTAAGTCTAAATAGTGTATATTCAGTCAAAGCAAGCAAACAGGCTGGTTCTCCTTTTTTAGCTTGTTGCAGTGGTTGAGTGTCTGTGAAAGTGTGAATAGTGGAAGTTAATTGTATTCTGCTGTTGTCTGACAATAAAAGTAATTTTAACGTCTGTCTGACTATCTTACTCAAAATAGGATGAAAAATGTTTGGAGTCTTTATGTCGCTAATAACACTAATGTTATATGTCCTGACCTTTAAAAAGGTCACAGATCAAGGTTGACATCTTTTTCTTTGAGATTTGGGAAAGTCACACAAGGAAAAATAATTATCCCTAAACCTCTCATGCACACATTATTTCCATAGAAAGAGAATCCATTAAAGCTGAGTTATGGGTAAAGAGAGCTGACTCCATATTTATTCATGCCTCTAAATTAAGTGACTAACCCAAAAACTACTGCTTCCTGACAGATGGATTTTTTCCACTTTTAGTATACGGATACCTGATCATTGCCTTATCTGAGAGCCTGAAACATGCATCCGGGCTCATACATCCATAGAGATGATTGGTTATTTTACAAGTGACAGTTTAATTAGACATCGAATCTAGTTGCTCTTTGTCCTATTTACAAAAAAAAGTATACCAAAGGTATTTATTAAGAATTATTTGGTCTTAATTGATTTGGTTTTGAAGTGTCTCGTAGTAAAAGCGGCTACTGTATCTGCCACTGTAAGTAGCTTTTATTAACCGGAAAAGTTACTGAAATTGGTTATGTAACATTAGCACACTAATACACTAATACAAGGGAAAGTATATTCTAAAACTGGTAAAGTATATTACAAAAATACCCCATGAGCTGCTCCAACCCAAAGACATAAAATGCTTAAGGGTTAATACATCCCTTATGGGCTAAGAAAAAGCCAATGGTTCGGGAATCTGAGGGAAATTTCCAGCCACAGCGAAGTGGATCTGTAAGTCTTCACATACAGTACATCTCTACTGCTCTGGGATGTGCAGTAGCCCAGTGGTAGAGCTGGCTGGATGAGACCCTTGGATGGATTAAATATTGACTACAGAACAGGCTAGATGGGCTGAATGGGCTCATTATAACCTTTCTTATGCATTGGTGTCACAGTGGGGCACCTGCCTGAACATTAAAACATTAACGAATTACTTGTCCCGTTCCCTTATTTATTGCAATACCCTCACCTGCAAGACTGAAACAAAGATATTTCTCGTATCCCTGGAAGATGTCCCAGCTTCCAATATTTAAATGAGGAAAGGTACTCCAGATGTCTGGCTCGGAGCTGCAAAAAACAGCAGAAATGAAAAATGGCCACAGTTAAGTGGATTATGGTACTAATGGGGAAGGTGGGAGGAGGGTCAGGTCACCCATAAAATGAATAAATTCATTGTAAGAGTTCTGCTCGTCCTTCCCAGGCAGTTATAAATAAGCCGGGACTTTGTAAAGATGACAGTTGTGCTGGCTGCTGATGTCAGTGTTGGTCCCCACCCTGCAACTTGTTAGTGCAGACCTCTACAGAGCTGCAGTGACTTTCTGATAAGGTGCAAAGGCCCCCTAGACACTTGTCTTACGGTGCAGTTCATGTACATATTTTGACGAGCCTTCTTACTGTCGTCTCTACAAGCTTGACCCAGTTCAGGCTGTCATGTGGTGGTGCACCATGTCACACGATGTCATCAGTGTTCCGTGATGTCATCCGATTTGTAACACTGTGCACACATCATTGGCTCATCAGGCAGATTCTAAAGCCAAGAAAAAGATTGAGGTTTCTCTATCTTACACGGGACAAGATCTTCACTTCACTTGCGGAACCTGTCCTTCACATGTCAGACTTCGTGCATTTATTGTTCGGTTTTGCAGATACAAAAATGTTTTATTTTTTGCTCCATCCTGTTGCCCTGCGATGGTCTGTCGTCCCATCAAGGATGTTACCCTACCTTGTGCCTCTTGCATGCTGGGATAGGCTCCAGCTTCCCCCACCACCCTGTATTGGAAGAAGTCATTAGAAAATGGCTGGATATATCCTGTGCATATAAGACTGAAGAAGGGACTCATAGGACCAAGTGAAATTGCACTTTCATCACTCGGTTGATTGGCCAGGGAATGGTCTGGCCCACCAGATACCAGTCAGAGGTGCTAATGCAGCCAGAGGAAGGAAACAGAGTGCGTTCTGTCAGACATGCTGAAAACTGCGCAAATGAAGCATGACCACGGAGGATCAGAGGCACTCCGAACTGGTCCAAGAACGGACAGAGCAATAGAGTACCATTGCAGGCACTGCACCTGGGCAGGAGCTGCAGGAGTTAACTGAGAGGGCATGGGGTCTGGAGGCATGGGGTGATGGGATAGGGTGGAAGGGTGGGGGAGAGGTGGTGATGATGTCATATGGAGCGCTTCAGTGTGCTCACAGGAGAGTCTCAGGTCCAGTGGGAGGGGTTGTCCAGCATCTGCAGTTTATCTGCAATGCATCAGCAGCTCTGCATTCATCTCTCTCTCTAACAGCACCCCCTCCCCCCCCCACACACACACTGCTCCCTCTCTTCCTCTTATTGGAGGTCATGCATCAGTAGCACAGAGACACAACATGGGGAAACTGCTCAGAAGGCTCCTGATTGTGTGTGAGAGAGGGAGAGAGATGGACAAAGGGAGAGAGGGGTGGATTAAAACATCCACAATAATGTCTAGGTGCTGCACAAGACACACACTACACAGGGCATGAGAGAGTGTGAGCAGCTCTGAGCCCTGATACAGCAGGAAAAAACAACAAAGACCACTGCTGTTGCAATGATAGTCACACATTTGGAGCTAGTTTAATTTCTTGTTTAGAGCTTTGTCTTGTGCAGATTACCGTAATGGATGTCTTGGAAAACCTCAAACTGTGTCTCATTTTTCCACGTCGTGCATCTATTTATGACACCGACATATACAGTGACTATTCTTTGGATCAGTGTACTGTACATTAGGATCAAAAATCAGATGTTTGATATTTTGTTTAAAACTCATGAAACATTTGGGAAATTAATATTAAGACACAAATGATGATGTAACAGGAATATACAACGTTATCTTATTATTGCATTCTAAGCATAAAGAAAGATGCAAAAACATCATTGAGCTCTGGCACAAGCTTCACAAGAAAACACAATACCAGGAGGAAACCTGCTTTTTGCTGTCCTATAGCCTAAACACAGACTGCTGGATTAGTCTCAAAGGGAGTCCCAATACAGCAGCGTGCGTCCTGTGTTTTAGCCAATGGCACCTTCGTCTCAGGACCATGGCACACCACACTGTATAACACTGCATGCAAATAGATGCATGGGATATACAGTATCTGGACCTTTGTGATTTCCCTCTATTGACATTCCCAAACAGCCTGTTTTAGCCTGGTTCACACACCACACTATTCATTTCCTTTTAGGATGAAGTTGCTGGTTAGGCCTGGACTCCACAGGTCAGAGATTGCTGGTTCCCATGTGGGATCCAACTCATTTGAGGTTGCCCATTTCAAGCATGGGTTGTGGGCATGTTTGAGAATACCAGTGCCAGTCCCCCACATCCCTCTTTACCTTTGCTCACAGAGCAGGACCAAGCGAATGCCCTTCCCAGTTCCTATTTTAGGGGCTCCTTATATATTTTGCCTTCATTGCTCTTGCAGTGATAGAATGGCTGTGGTGAACGAGAGAAGCTGATTAGAAATGCCATATTCCAAACCTGGGTTTGGATATCCAGTAGTTCAAATGTATATGAAAAAAAAACTAATCTTGCTGATTGTTCCAAGGTGATCGAACATCTCCCCCCTCCCAGTGAGAGAACTTCCATGAGCAAAGCAAATGGGCATTTTCTCACCACCTTCCATGTCTGCTCCTCTGCTGAATCAATCTGCACTAAATAAAAGCATATGACCTGATTGTACCCAGGCAGCTACAGGAACTCGATACGTGCTTAATTGAAAGCACACGTATTCTGAAAGACAAAAAATTGATTGGCTTCCCCCTCATAATAAAAACATAACCGAGTTCATAAAGCAGAGCTTGTGGCATTTGATTGATGTCTTTGCTTTGTCCTCTGGCTGCTCTCACATTTAGGATGGAGGAACAAAGGGAAAAGACAGAAAACCAGTTTTGCTGTGGCTTCAAAGGGGAGAAATGGCCTTTTCCACGAAAACAGGCACTTAAAAGGCTGGGATATATGTCCCAAGGTCTTAAAATCTCTAGACTTGTGTGACCTTGTCGCTTGCCTCTCTCTTCAAAGCCGAAGAAAAAAGGTGTGAGTGGAAGAGGGGGGAAGGCAAGATGAGCAATACTGTGATACCGTGAAAAGCAAGGGAGGAATTTCTTTTAAAGGGCAGAGTCAAATCTCCTTATTCGGCAGGACTGACCTGCTCTGGTCCCACACGGCTGGAAATCGGCGAGTATGCCGCCCTTTGGAAATTCTGTGAAATGGCTGTGTTTCAGCCACTCTGGGAGATGACTTGTGCTGATGACAGCAGTCTGGGCAATGTCAGAAAGGGGCACCTGGCGTTCCTCAAGGGCTAGAGTTGGGCCCTTCTCACTTCGCAGAAAATAACTAATCAAGTAAACACAAACACGTGCCTGATCCCAGCTACCTCAGGTCGCGGCTTTTTTAATGGAAAAGCTATTTTAGTACGGCTAAGGTCATACTAAAGATGCCTTGACAGTCTTCCTGGGAAATTGCTTAACTTTCCTTGTTGCTTTGTTAAGCCTTGACTTTACCCTAATAAAATCAATTTTCAATTATATTATTGGTCCACGTTTCTAAAAACCAGATTCAACTCAATCAAGACTCCTTTGTCTGGTGGTGTATTCACATCAGGATGCCAAATCAATAACTGTTTTATATTGTACCCCTTTCCTTTCAAAAGCTAAACAGAAAACAAGAAGGTGCTGAACACAAGGTAAGATGAAAAACAAATAAAG